>NW_027452755.1:0-45158 GCF_964194025.1 Convolutriloba macropyga
TTACCTCACTCTTAATAATGACTTCCTCTTTCTCAAATTTATATCTTTTTTACTTTGTCAATGAGATAAGGTTAATTGAGTGTGTCAAATATTTGAAAAAAAAAATGTTTTGGCACTACTAAAATTAGAGTGAAAAACGTTCATGCAACAAAAACCAATCGCTCTACCACTCCACCGCCTCTTGGTGTCACCGAAATGACCTGTGCGATTTAACTTCAAAAATCATGAGATTGTGAACAGATCCTAAAAAGACGCGTCCCTGAAATTCTAGAAATTCTAGATTCTCTGAAATGCAAGGGAGCAAAACAAGGACAATAATATTCCCATCTATGGCTTGCGGCCTTTAATATGCCCAGCAGACTGCTCGAAAAATCGCTGCCATTGATTACTATAATGTCGAAAAAAGGGGAACATTTTGGTACAAAAAGTTTAAACTATTAGTGTAATTTTTTAGTTGACAACGTTTTTTTCTACCGGATAGAAGACATTGGCTAGTATCAATACCAATAAGCATTAGAGATGTAACTAAAACTAATAATAACAACACTCAAGTAGCATCTCAATTTGGCCTTTATGGGGTTCTCCGTTTCTATTTTTGACTTTGTGTTTCGATACTGACTGATGATTCTAGATTGTTTTTCTGAGCGAATACATCTCAAAAGCACTTTGAGCAGAATAGACTAAGAGTAAAACTAGCCTAGAGAAGATTGACGCCCACGCCATATGCTGAACAAGCTGTGAACTAAGCTAAAGGAAAACGAAATTTAGTTTGACCAAATGAAAAATAGGGCCCCTATAACTTCCCACTGAGATGATGAAAACTGCTGTTACTAACCTACTAACGGGTTTAGGGAGGCTGGTCCACAATATGCCCCCTCCAAATCTGACTTTGCCTTCTCAATGACTTTGTGATCTCTACATTTAGCGACTAGTAAGGCTCGAAGAAATGTGCTCAGATACTTACTGCGCTCCTCGCTTAACGCAATTCTTCCATTTTTCACGCTAAAAAATCAAATTGTCAGACAAAAAAAATCATCAGAAAAGTCGGTAAAGAAAAAATGGAAAGGAAAGACCTACAGTACTAATAGCAATCAAACATTCGACCTGCCAACTTAAATTGATTGACATAGCTGGCAGATAGCTTCGTAGATCTGCAGTTTCAAAAAAAGAACAGTAGAAAAGACAGAACAAAAAACGTTTCATTGAAGGCTGTGATGTTAATTTTTGATTATGCATATGTTATAAGTTAATGCTGCCTCTATTAGCTTCTCTCAAGATTTTTTTTTCACTTTTTTCGACTTTTTCATGTAAAAGACGCCAATTTTGCAAATTAGAGAGTCAATTTGAATCGTGCTGGAGCAAAAATGGGAGCAAAACAGCGAGATGGTTTGAAGCGTGATTTTTTTCTGATTGCTTTTAACGAAATTGATGTGAGATATTGAATGAGAAATTTGTTTGAACATCATTTCGGTTTTTGAGAGCGTTTTTTTTACGTGTGGTTGCTTGAGTTCTATTTTGCTCCTCTTTTCTCCAAATTTTGCTCTTGATTTTCTCAAAAAGTCATTCTTAATAATGCATAGCTTTTTTCTGAATTGGTCAAAGGACAATTGATGGCTTAAATGACTTAGGCACTGTTTGTTTTTAAAAAAATATCAGGGTTTTTAGATTTTGCCAGTTTAGTTATTTTGTTCGCTTGTTTTTTTGTGTCATTTATGAATGGTCACATTAGCACAATAGAGAAGCATAATACAAACTATGTTGTAGTTTCAATTGATATCTGAATGTTCTAATTACTTTAACTGTTTTTTAAAAAAAATTTGAATGATTCGTTCTTTTCTGTTTTGTAATTCGTTTTATTTTGTGACTTAGTCTCCTTAATGACAGTTTTCATCGGTTGGGAAGCCTAAATGAATCTAATTAATGACTTGAATTCATAGCGGGGGTGTATAACGACTTGAATTCATGAGTTTTAAACTATTTATTTTCCTATTCCGTGTTTTTTAGTCTTGCCTTCTTTGTTGCTTTTCTTTTGGTGTTGTCGCGTTGTCTCATAAATAACAATTCTCCTTGGCCTTTTAATGCGGCTATCGCTTTTTTGTCTTGGATACTAATTGATTTTAAAAGATTTTTATGTAACTTTTTTTAGTCTTGTCTTCATGTTCCTTTATTTTCTTTTTTCACCTAATAGTTTTAATTCTAAATTTGTTTTTGATGATGTTAAGGATTTTAGTATGTAGTTTGTCTGCTTATTCTTACTTTGACGCCCTTGCTTTCAAAAAATTCTGACTTTTGCCAAAGTTCGTTCTGTGTACGCATTCTAAAGACGCGTGGTTTTAAAATTTATATAAAGTATTTTTCTTATTGGTTGTTTTTTTGAAGACCGAAATTTTTAAATTGGTTAAGATGATTTGTTTGCTTTTGCGTGTATAGGATCACTGCTTTATTGAAGGTCGTATTTTGATGTTTGAAAAATATTATAGGAAGACACTAGAAAGTAAGAGTGCTCGTGACTAAGTTATGTGCTTGTCAGTTTTGTTCCAATAAGCAAAGTCAGAACTCTTGACGATATCTATCGTCATAGATGTCATCATATTGACCTATAGAACAGCATTTAATGTTCCTATGAGCTGAAATGTATTCACTGTGTGACCAAAGGTATCGGTTTGGGTACTAAAATGAGGCTTCTACACGATTGTTTGTGTAGATGGCTGGAAGCGGAATTGATGGACCCCCAGGAATTGATGTGAGTGGCGGAAGGTTGCACCGATTTGGATCCAGTGACTCAGACATGGAATTGCTCTCTGCTGGTGGGAGAAAAAGTGGTCTAGACCCCAACAATACTGGTGCGGGCGATGGAAGTTTCCCTTTGATAGGCTAGTATAGGGCTTGAATGCTCATATGATAAAAATTAATTATACAATATAGCCCCCCCCCCCCCCTGTGTAGCCCCGCACCTCCACCCCATGCGCCCCGCCCCGCTCACACCCCGCACCTTTAATAATTAAGCTAAAGCTATCTCACTAAAACGTAGCTAGCTACTGACAAAGACAGTCGGTTGACAAAAATTTCCCGATGTTAGTCGGTTATGTTTAATACCTCTAAATTCTGGATATGTGAAATTTCTGGTGAATATGTGAAAATTCCTTGTGACTTTAAATAGTGTCTGTCTATGATTTTTTTAATCTGTCGCATTTGTAGGTTTTGAAGCTCGTTAGCCGTGTAAAAGAAAGAAAGAAAAATGGTGGAAACGTTTTTGAGAGATCTTGAAGAGAGGTTCTATGTGCCCCATTTGTTCCCTTTGATCTTTTCATTCAATAATCTGATTATAAATTAGTACTCAATATTAAAAGCATGTTTTCTCATTCAGCTGATAATTTATTGGTTGTTATAGTTTCATATCAAGTCCTACTGAGGCAGACGACCAAATGCTCTAGTTAAATATTATGCTAAATAATCGTTCTGGTGGTGTCAACATTAGGACAAAATATTGGGTATTTTGTCACATTGCCTATTTTGGCATTGGGTATTTTGTCCTGAAACCGTTGCTTTTTTTGTAACTTTTTCAGATGCAAAGATCAAAAAATTTTGTAGATAAATTTTTTCCATGGTTACTGTTCGTTTGAATCTCCTTGTTATTTTGCAATTTGTGAGGATGGAAACCTGAACTGAAACACCCATATGTTTATTCCGCTTTTTTACTATACGTGACGTCATTTGTTACACATCAGAATTTTATCTCAATTGCGTGACCAGTTTTTCATAAATAACTTCTCACATTTCAAAGGAATTTTAACGCTGATTTATTGTCGCCTAGTATTACTCTTAATCCTTCCAATGTGAATGAATGACACTGTTTTGTGAATAAACGTTGTTAAGAGCTAGGAATCTTACTGAATTGAAATAACCAATTCAAATTGTTTAAAGCTCTTTCTGTGTTTAATAGCCGCCCTAATCTTCTCAGCCAGCTATTATAGCGCTCCTAATTTTTTTTACTTCGTCGAACTTTTTTAATAGCCGCACAGCGATAGCTGGGGCTATTATTGGCCTTCTCTTGGTTTTTTACAATTCAAAGAATTTGAATTGTATTGGGGCGCTGTCTTTTTTTTAAGGTCTGTTCACACATTTTCATGATTTTTGAAGTCGAATTGGAGTGGTGATTTTGGTCACGCCGAAACAGGAAATGGAGCGAAAAAGCGAGTGGTTTCGCGGCGTGAATTTTTTTCGCTCTATTTTTAACGTAGAGTGAGAAAACGGTGTTTGAACAAAAATTCGGTTTCTCGGTAGTGGTTTTTTGTTCACAGGCGGCAATTTCACTCTGATTTTTACTGTTTTTTCATTTTTTTTGGATCGGATTTTTTTCTAAATAGTTTTCCCAATCCATTCACAGCTCATTCTAGGCCTAATTTTTTTGTTTGAATTAATTTTTACTTTCTCGCTAGTGGTTTTTTGTTCACATGCGGCATTTTGACATTGATTTTCTGTTTTTTTCTTATTTTTTTGGTTCCGATTTTTTTAAAATGGTTTTCTTAATTAACTCATAGTCCATTCTAGGTCTAGTTTTTTTGTTTAGTCAATGAACATTCTTTGAATTGTACGTCAGGACTTGTCCTGCTATGTTTTTTATTTCGTCATGATTTTTGTTACGAGCATATGACGTCACAGCCACTTTTTGTTCATTCGTTCATGCAATTTCAACTGAAGTGCATGTGTGACGTCATTTTTCGCTCTTAGTGGAGCGAGTTTTTTTGTTCATGCGCGTGATTAAATTTTTGGTCACACTTAACTTACCTCACTCTCAAAAATGACTTCTCAATTTGAAATTGACTTTTATTTACTTTAATTCAAAGAGATAAGGCCAAATGGGTGTGTGTCACTCTAAATTAAGGTAATTTGAGATCCGCTAATAGAGGCAGCAATACCTTATACAGATCAAAATATAACAGATCAGCCTTCAATGAAAAGACAATTTTTTGGTCTGTCTTTTCTACTGTTTTTTTAGACTGCCGATCTACGAATCTATTGCGGCTGTTTTCTGTCAATCTGCCGGCTATGTTTTTGCTTTACCGTTTTGCCGCTTTTTTGACATTTTGCGTGAAATTCTCTAGGCTAGTGTCTCTCTTTTCTCATTCTGCTTATAGTGATTTTGAACATCAGTTGCTCAGCAAAGCAATTCAAAATGAACAGAATCAGTATCAAAAAACGAAATGAGAAATAGAGACGGGATAAACCCGTAAAGCCCAAGTTTAGATATCCTCTATTTGAGCGTCGTTCCTATAAGTCTTAGTTGCCATCTCTTATGCTTATTGGTATTGATAGTGTTCCCTGTAACCTCTCTCTAAGAAACAGAAGTATGTTCAATTACGAACTGCCATCAAAAAGCCGCCCTCATCTTCTCAGCCGGCTATTATAGTGCTCCTATTTTTTTTTTACTTCGTCGAACTTTTTTTCGCTTTACCATTTTGCTGCTTTTTCGACATTCTGCGTGAAATCTTTTTGACTTCTTTAGGCTAGTTTCTCTCCTCTCTCATTCTGCTAATTGTGATTTTGAACATCAGTTACTCAGCAAAGCAATTCAAAATGAGCAGAGTCAGTATAAAAAATTGAAGTCAGAAATAGAAACGGGATAAACCCATAAAGCCCAAGTTTAGATATCCTCTATTTGAGCGTCGTTCCTATAAGTCTTAGTTGCCATCTCTTATGATTATTGGTATTGATAGTGGTCCCTGTAGCCTCTCTCTAAGCAACAGAAGTATGTTCAATTACGAAATTTCATCAAATTAAATCGGAATTAAAAAATGTTTTTGTACAAAAAATTTTTTTTCAATACCTATTCTTTCAATCCCAACCATGCTTATTGAAATCAACGGCGGCTATTTTCCGGCAATATGCCGGGTATGTTTCTATACGGCACATAGTCTGGTTCGACATTCTACAGGATATTTTTAAAACATCCTTACTGAAATGTTTAAAAGGTCAGGTTTCGAGAAAGATTTTGATTTAAAAAACAGAAAACCAGCAGTGGACGACTTAGAATCAAACTAAAGAAAAAAACAATTCGTTGCCCTAAAAGAGAGTTACCATAGTTTGCAGGAACAGATTTTGGGTTGTAAAAACTATTCTCAGCATTGGGAAAGGAAATATGCATATTTATATCTATTTTACATGATCACATTATTTGTTTTATATACCGTTGCTTGTCTTCTGACAGTTGATTGCTTTACAGATGCAAAGTCGATGAGTGACTTCTTCTCCGAGATCGACGAATACGAGGAGGCGATGGCAGCCCAAATGATGTCTGAACATCTGCCGACGTCAGCAGAACAACAGAGGCTGGCTGAGACTACGACAACGTCCTCAGCTCGAAGTGAGGGGGATTCGAGCAGTAAACTGGTAGTGGAATCCTCGACTTCGGCTGTTGACGACAGTGATGAGACTGGTATTGGTGGCCTGTTGTTTTGCCCTCCCTCTGTACCAGATGTCTTAAATTCAACCGGTGAGGAATTTCATATAAACTTGACATCTAGCAAGTAAATAAACTTTGTTGAACTGCTTTGTATAATTTGGCTCTGATCACATTGTAAATATGTAAAAGTAGAAGTCATCCAGAAGTTAAAAAGTAGTTGTAGTTTTTAAATTCTGAAAGAGGCATATCAGAATTAAGAAGGAAATCATCTATAATTTAGCTTTGCCCATAAATTAATGATGCTTATGTTCTGATGCCTCGTGTCATACTTCATCTTTCTAGAGATTGCTTCTCATAAGCCTCCTTTCTTGAGAGATTCTATTGTTGCTATCTCTGCTTATTGTGCTCAAAAATAGTGAGTCTGAAGATAAAGTACTAAATGTTTAGGCCTGGAGAGTCTTCGACTTGGTGGGCGTCCCGGAGTTTGTCTGGATATTGAAGACATAGAAACAGATGAGTCGACAGCCGTGGCTACTGCAGACGGAACTAGGGACGTTAGTAGTGCTGAGAGTGTATTCAGAGAGTTCTTGCAGGCACACAGTAACAACAACAACTCCACCATGGACTCCACAACTGCTCAACATGTGATGAGCTTGTCTGAAGGAATCACAGCTTCTGTTCTATTTGGTGACAGTTGCCAGGTGAAAAGATAATTTATGAAAATGCTTCACGTTGCTCATTCCGCGATATAATTATAAAATTAGGTTTATAACAAATAAGTGATGCGTGGTGCTACCTTTTAGATCATGCGTTATGAAAATCCAATCATACCTATACTGTTTGATTGAAACTGTTAAACTGCGATCAATGATGGAACAGGATAATTAGTCGGATCAAACTTCAATTCTTAAAATCTTATAATCTGTCTTGCAAACTGATACATAAAAACTATCTGTGCTGTTAATAAGAAAAAGGGCAGCTGAGAACAGGCTACTGTAGGCCTAATGCTGTTCCGCTGCGATTACGCAGAAACCACAATTATTATTAACGATTTAACAAACGATGTGAAAACTAGTTATGTCTTAGGTATCGGGAGGAGCGGACGAAGACAACAGACAGGATACTCCAATGGAGATGAGAGAAGAGGAGGAAGATCCGGAAGTAGAGCAGGGTGATGAAAATGAAGATGACGATGATGATGACGATGAGTCAGAGCTACATGTTATGTCCTCTACTGCTACTACACCCTTGCAGGTTAGACAGTAGAGCAGCATTCTAGGAATATAAAAGCATCCATGATTACGACTGCTCCATTAGGATTAAGCATAAGAATGTGATGTGGTTGGTTACGAGGCTGAAAGTACAAACAAATGTAGATCAGATACGTTTGGCATATCTTAGATTGGAAGATCTACTTTTTCAAAATAAACTCGGCTAAAAAGATCTTGAGAAATAAAAAGAAGAGAAAGACGTAAGCGAAACCAGTTTCGATAGCGGAACACCACACTAAGCTTGCAAATAATGGAGCAAATAGGTGACAAATGATGGTTCAAATCCAGTTTTGGTCAACTTTGAGTTGATACTGTGCCAGGTGCAAGGATAGTCACAAGTGCTATTCAAGTTAATGATTTGGGATATGTCATTCGATTCCATATGCCTCAATGCCAATTTTTCCCGCTATTTATCATTGAATCACTGACCATGGGAATATTGTTTTCCAACGTCCCCCGAGAGATTGAAATAGCGGGTGGGAAATAGTGTAAACTCTTGAGCCGAGTTTAACAATCCAAAAACATGAAACAATCCAATTGAAGAACCAAGAGAAGTAGAACGCTCTGCCTAGATAAAATAGTGCCAATTCACATGCGTCATCTCGTCCCCATTGCTCGCTGATACCTGACGGAAAGCATTAATTTGTCTGTTCATAAAGCAATATTTCCGAACATTTAAAAAAAATGAAGAAAGCTGGAAACCTATAGTACTCCTGTCTCCAATATCTGATAATTGAAAAATATTGATAAATATTTTTTTTGAGTACACTTAAACAGCATCAGCATGGCTTTACACCTGATGACTCAACAATGTTGGCCCTAAACGACGTTTTAAAAATCATCAAAAATGTCTGAACTAAATTAAATCTTGTACTCCTAGTATCCCTGGATCTCACCACAGCTTTCCTGGTTTAAATTAGAGTTTCACTTATTACCAAGCGATATACTGGAAGCTTCCATGGCGAGCTGCACGGAATAGTAGGACGCTTCATTTTCATTAGGCAGGTTCTCTTACATGGATTGCAACAAAACTGTGAGTAAGGGAAAATTAAACACTGCGTCTTCTCCCAAGGCGAGTTCCTCTAGTCAATGCTCTCCAGTATCTACGCGAGTGAGCTACACATAGCTCCAAAGGGCGCTTCCTATGGAGACTCAAGTTTGGTTGAGTCTAGCTCAGAGGGCCAATTATAACCATACCTGAACCAACTGCAATTCTGGCTCAAAACCAGAACTTTTAGTGTCAACTGAAAATTTGGGGCAATTTTTCACCGCCAAGAGTAAGTAGGCAAGTTTTTTTCTTCGTTTTTTCATCAACAGCACGCCAATGCCGTTGAATGGTAAAGTTAGGATTACGGGTTTTTTTTTTGACAACTTGCTTAATTTTGGAAAAACATCAAAACTACGAAAGTAAAGCTGCAATAAAATAGTAAGTTGAAAAAAAATTAACTTAGAAGAGATTTACATGTTGACATACAATGCAATTTCCTGAACTTTGTTTACCCCAATATGTTCCCGACAATCAGTAATACTAAATGGAAACAACTGCAATATCGACAATAGTTTTCCGCTGGCCGTAACTGGTTATTAAGCAAGCGATATCATCGACCTACGCAATTAAACGCAGCATGCTGCCAATAAAAGCTCACGTGATAATACTGGTGCAGCAATTCTTTATCGGTAGCTATCAGAGCCTCCGTACCAATCATGAATTTGCCCTAACAACAAACTGACAAACCGTTCCCTGACACCTGGATTCATTTATACTTATAGGGGGGTGTGAAGTTGCGCACCGCCAACAAAAAATAATCGAGTAACACATAAAATAGATATGCCTGAAAAATTCGTTCAAAGCACATTCCACATGCATTTGGGTAAGATAGGAGAACACTCAACAGAGGGCCACAGAAAAAGCCAGAATATGACCAGACAATGGCACTTATTACCCGTATCCGACTGCCACAACTTATAACGGGATACTGTCTGTTCCTCTTCTCATTCTTCAGCCGTATATTGGCAGCTGTTGTTCGAACTGCTGTCCCAATTGTGACGAAGATTAACTTGAGACATACCAAAATATTAATCGCTGACAGTGCTAACGGATCTCTAGTGCTAACGGATCCAGGGCCTGCTGCACTGACGAATTGAGGAGGACAAGTGGTTAGAGTAAATTATTATAAGTCCAACACAACCGCACTGCACGCAATAATGGACCCTTCCATGCGCCTTATTCTCGGGGGGGGGGGGGGGGTGGTTTTCCCTCCCGTTCTCCCTAACCCATGGACCGCTTATCATCCATGACGGTGTGGATGCAGAGAATTCGCGGCACCACAGACACTTGTGGAAAGGCAATCAATCACATAATGACATCGCTAATTTTGATATCCCTTGTCCTAAAATAAAACCACGTGGTTACCAGATGAGAACGGCCAAAGGAAATGCAGCTAAGGTAGCAAACCAGCTGTCAAGCTGCTACAGTAACATTAGTTCGCTGTCCCATGTAAATCTGGGACTGATGATGTGCTAGTTTGTCCTTATATTAGCACTGTTATCCTGCGATATGCTGACAAAAATTTATCATGTGGCTATTATTTGGTTAGATATAGTAACTGATTAAATTTGAAACTGCGTGGAAAGCGTTCTATTCATCTTGGGATCAAATTTCTGCAGTAATTGGGCTTTTGTTCTCCGTCTATATCAGGGGCGCGGCTGTGTAATCTGATTTGAGTATCGAATTTGCGGTGTTGAATTATCGCATGGTTTATTTATCTAAAGGAAATTGTCAATTCTGAGCAGGGAGTCTCCGAAACGATCCGCATATATCCTGTGTGAGGGAGTTTCTGGTGTAGGTTTGTCCCTGAAAGGCTCTGCAGGGAGTAGTATTCTCCTCGGCTGTTTCTTTTTTTGCTGATTGAGCCATGTTATACGACAGGTGTTGGCTAATGTGAAGATAACAGACAGATGTTGGAATCGTGCTGCTATTTAGGCATCCCCGGAAGTAAATGAAGACAATTGAGCTAATAATACGTCAGATTACCCCCAATGACATTTATGCACTTCAGTTACAATACATTTGCTCTTATTATTGCACATCATAATGTTACGAAAATATCGCACGCAATTGAAGTAGTGTGGATAAAAGATTTGTGAGATCTTAGCTAGTAAATCCAAAAGGTCGAGATTTTTCATTTGCAATGGTAGAACTGCTTTAGGATACGTCGCTGCTGAACCAAGACACAGATAACAATGCCGATCATGGAGAGGATGGCGCTGATATGGACGATGAGGAGCGAGAGAGGGAGGAGAGGAGGAGAATGCACAGGATGATGGCCGAGAGTGAGAGCGAGAGAGAGGAACAGTTGAGAATGCGACATTCATCGCGTAGTGTAGTTGATGAAGACATAATGCCACCTGTACGTATTATCTCACGAGAAACCCAGAAATTCTGCTTACTTTTTAATAGCCGCGTCCGCAATTCCAGGCGGCTATTATTGCGCTCCTATTTTTTTTATAGCTGCGAAGCTGTAAGCTGAGCGTAGCTATTTTGCGGTGCTCTTGGTTTTTTTACGACTCGAAGAGGAGTATTGGTTTTCTTAAGGTTTTTTTTTTACCGGAAGTACTATTCGTTCAGACGCTTTTTTAACCTAAAAGTGAAAGTGAGTAAAATTGACGTGTGAACTAATTTTTTCTGAGCGAGCGAAGTTTTTGATCATGCGCCGCGTTTAGTGAATGACTTTTTGACTTTGAAAAGTAGTTTTTGACTGAATGGCACATGTAGATAACCGTTTTTAGCCGTTTTTTCGTCTAAGTGGCCCAGTTTTTTTGCTTGTAATTTGGTTTTTTGTGGAAATATTTTTTATTCAATGCTATATTGAAATGTCAACCTCGGAAATTGATAGCACAGTGTTATGCAGAGCCTGAAGATGCGTTTCAAGTTCAAAATTGGAACATAATTCTTGATTTTTTAGTTATTTTTTTGGCTTTTTTCTATTAATTTCTTCATGTTTGGATCTTTTAACCGTCTTTGTGTCAAAAATCCGTTAATATGGCAACTTCCTTTTGATAATTCATATACTCAACGCCTCATTCTACCTCGATGTAGTTTGGTTTTATAAAATTGTACATATGAGAATCCGATTTTGGTAGATTTTTTTCCGATTTTTCAGTTTTCTTTTTGTTTTTATTTTGGTTTTAATTACTAGAAGTAGTCTTTTTGTGCCACATGATGGACTTTAATTTCGTTTCAATAAAAATTCAATCATTTTTTGGCGTTAAGTTTTTGAAAAATAGTTAAAACTTTTTCACAAATGCAGTCTTAAAAGTTTTTTGACAATTTTTTTTGCAAAATGTTCCGATGTTTCGTATTTTCTATTTTCCATTTTTGGAGTTCTCATCAAGAGGATAGATCTTCTTATCGGATTGCTCGTTATCTTTTCTATGTCTCGAATGCTTAATAATGAAATGTATTCGTTTTTTCTTGATTTTTTTTAATTTGATTTTTAACTTTCAAAAATCAAGATTGTAATTTTGTTACGGTGTTCTTTACATAGTGTCCATATTCTTCACATTCTAGTTAGCATCATTCTAGCCTCGGGCTGGCACCTACATTTATTTTTGGTATTTTGATTTTGTCAGTTGTTAAAAAATTGAATGATTTCAGCTTTTTCTTAGAGTTTCGTCATTTCTCTGGTTTGTAATTGATTTCATTCAACATAAGGCAGTACTGAGAGTCTGCTAGCAAGATTTTTCCAAAACATCTACTTATTAATGGTTACTGCAACTTTCTTGCGGCCTGGGTTTTAATTTAAACGATTATTTGCCTTTGAATATTCCTGTGCTGCGTATGTCTTTTCTATGATCAATTTAAATTTTGAATTACTATGTAATCATGTTTTCTAGCGTATGTACAAGGCAGAAGTATATGCTCTTTTTTTCTTAATTGCAGTGATTAGAAGTGTAATTGTAGTGGTTTTCTGATTCTTAACTAGCATTCTTTTTTTGAAAAGATTTAACTTAGTTTCTAAGATTATTATCTGCCGTTTGCTTTCGCGATCTTTGAGATTAGAATCAGGAATTAATTATTCGAGGGCAATTGATAGCCCTATCAGCTTTTTCAGCGTATCAGTATTTTGACCATGTTAATTATTTCGGACTTTTTTAACGTTTCCAAACGTTTTCAATTCAGATCAGACCTGGGGAGGTAATGGTTTAATGGTTGAATACAAATGGTAATGGCTTCCGCTGCATTTACGTTTTTGTTTGTGAAGTTCTGACGCTTCGAGTCGCTTCCGGAATTCTTCCGGCTATGTTTTTGTTTCGTCGTCTGACGCACTTTTTTCGTTTTACATTTTTTCACACAGCAAAGCTGAAAAAGTCAAATTTTCTGAATGACTTCTTCCTCTCACTAACGGCATTTGCGCGCGTGACGTCATTTCGCACTCGCTTTACCGAAAGTTTTTGGGTTATTTGCGTGATTAGATTTTGATCATATGTGACTTACCTCACTCAATAAAATGACTTTTGCACTTTAAAACTTAAGTTTAATTTGAATTTGTTTAAGGTCAAAGGAACTCATATGTCCAGTAAAGGTCCCTAATAAGAGGCTTCTGTGGAATGAATTTTAACAAGCTTTACCAATTTATCGCTGAATGTTTTTTTACCTAGCTTTTTGAGTGGCGTCGATTTTTTTTTCAATTTAGATCTGTATCTGTTTCTATCTCTATTATATGACACGCAGGTCTATTCTTTCGCAGCTATTCCGGCAATCTGCCGGCTATGTTTACAAATCAAAGAATTTGAATTTTATTGGGGTGCTGTCTTTTTTAAAAGATCTGTTCACACATTTTCATGTTTTTTGAAGTCAAATAGGAGAAGTGATTTTGGTCACGCCAAAACTCTAAGAAACAGAAGTACGTTATTTTCAACTACGAAATGCCATCAAAATAAATCAGACTTAAAAAATGTTTTTGTACAAAATTTTTTTTTGAATATCTTCTAATCTTTAAATCCCAATCATGCTTATTGGACTCAACGGCGGCTGTTTTCCGGCAATCTGCCGGTATGTTTCTGGTCTTTTGGCTGCTTTTTTAAAATTAAGGAAGCTGAACTGAACTGCTATTTTTCAACCAAGAGGAGATTTTTGTAATACAGAAATCGCAAAAAGGCGCCTAGAGAAATTAGCTGCACAGCGATAACTGGGGCTATTATTGGCTTTCTCTTTGTTTTTTACATTTCAAAGAATTTGAATTTTTTTGGGGTGCTGTCTTTTTTAAAGATCTGTTCACACATTTTCATGATTTTTGGAGTCAAATTGGAGTAGTGATTTTCGTCACGCCGAAACAGGAATTGGAGCGAAAAAGCGAGTGGTTGTGGTGTGAGATTTTTTCGCTCTAATTTTAAAGTAGTGAGAAAACGGTGTTCGAACAAAAATTGGCTTTCTCTCTAGTGGTTTTTTTGTTCACATGCGGCAATTTCATTTTGGTTTATACATTTTTTTAATTTTCTGGATCTGATTTTTTTCTAAATGGTTTCCCCAATCCCTTCATAGTTCAATCTAGGCCTAGTTTTTTGTTAGAATCAAATTTACATTTCTCGCTAGTGGTTTTTTTGTTCTCGCTAGCGGCGTTTTGACATTGATTTTATGTTTAATAGCCGCCCTCATCTTCTCAGCCGGCTATTATTGCGCTCCTATTTTTTTTACTTCGTCGAACTTTTTTCGCTTTACCATTTTGCCGCTTTTTCGACATTTTGCGTGAAATTTTTTAGACTTGTAGGCTAGTTTCTCTCTTCTCTCATTCTGCTAAAAGTGAATTTGAACATCAGTTGCTTAGCAAAGCAATTCAAAATGAACAGAGTCAGTATAAAAAATTGAAGTCAGAAATAGAAACGGGATAAACCCATAAAGCCCAGTTTTAGATGCCCGCTATTTGAACGTCGTTCCTATAAGTCTTAGTTACCATCTTTTATGCCTATTGGTGTTGATAGTAGCCCCTGTAGCCTCTCTCTAAGAAACAAAAGTATGTTCAACTACGAATTGCCATCAAAATAAATCTGACTTAAAAAATTTTGTTCAAAAATTTTTTTTTTTCAATATCTATTCGTTCAATCCCAATCATGCTTATTGGAATCAACGGTGGCTATTCCGGATATCTGCCGGGTATGTTTTTTTTGTTTTTTTTATCTGATTCTTTTAGAAATGTTTTTCCCATTTCATTACTAGTCCGTTCTACGTCTATTTATTTGTTTAGTCATTGAAAATTCTTTGAATTGTACGTCAGGACTTTTCCTGCTATGTTCTTTATGTCTTACAGATTTTTGTTTTATCCTACCCTGACTTTTTCAATGACTTCAGTGACTTCTACTGCTTTGCAGTTAACATTTATCTGCGTGACGTCATTTCTGCTTTAAGGTCGTTTGCGTGACTTACCTCATTCAAAAAAATGACCTCTGAATGCACTTATGGAACTTCAAATTTTATGAACATTTAAAAGACCAATAGTGTGCATCTAAGTATTGCCAAACTTATATGCCCTAATTCTTGAGTATTAGTCTTGAGTTTTTATTTTCGAAAATCAATTTCAAGAAAGCCCTTTTAGGGCTTCTTCCTTTTAGACCCTCTGTGTATCATAAAAGTGACAGTACGTGTCTAACCCAAAAGTCTAGTTGTCTACTGAATGACTTTTGGTCAATCTGCCTATCTTGTTTCTGTAGTTTCAGTTCATGGAATGCCACAAGCGTCTCGCGGCTATTTACCGGCAATCTGCCGGCTATGTTTCTGGTTTTTGTGCCAAATTTGAGCTGGCCGTTAGTCTGGTTTGAGTTTGTATTAATATTTCAAATTTTCCCTAATTGCGCCCAAAAAATTGTTTTTGAAATCAGACTTCGTTTTGTCTGCTACGATCTATATATATTTAAGCGTCGAAATGTTTCTCATTATTAATTGCTCTTGAACGAAGTTAGTAGCAATTATTGTAAACGTGTTGGTCCTTTTTATGCAAATTATTCACTTTACCATTTTGCTCTTTTCTTCGAGAACATTCTTTGACTTCTCAAGTGACTTTATCTCGCTTTCGTTCTTCATTTTTGAGTGATCTCTATTGCTCACTCCGAAGTAAAGCTTGTTGTTAGTATAAAATCGGTTGCAGCATAACAGAAGGTAGGCCAGATAGTCGAGTGGGCAGTGCATGTGGTTATCAATCGGGAGGTCAGTGGTTTTAACCCTGCCGGGGTCAAATGTTTTTGAACCCGCCTCTCGTTCAAGAGCAATTCTTCTGACTTTACTGTGTTTATGTTCTTCTGATGTCCATTTGTTTTCGACTCGATACTGCCGCAAGAAGAATTAATAAGAATTTTTGATCTCAAGTTAAGAATATCGCTATTATTTGAGTCTTATACTGCCGCAGGAAGAATTAATAAGAAATTTTGATCTCAAGTAAAGAATATCGCTATTATTGGAGTCTTTTTGGATCGAATTTTTTCTCAATCCATTCATATTTCTTTGGGCTAGTTTTTCGTTACGATCAAATTTACGTTTCTCGCTAGTGATGTTTTCTCGCTAGCGGCATTTTGACATTGATTTTCTGTTTCTTTTTGTTATTTAATCTAATTTTTTTGAGAAATGGTTTTCCCAATTCACATATAGTCCGTTCTAGGTCTATTTTTTTGTTTAGTCAATGAAAATTCTTTTAATTGTACGTCAGGACTTGTCCTGCTATGTATTTTTTTACTTCGTCCTACTTATTTTGTTGCTCTACCTTAGTTTACAGCTTGTTCAACATTTTGCGTGAAATCATTTTGACTTTTCTAGGCTTGTTTCACTCTTCTCTCATTCTGCTGAAAGTGTTTATAGACAGCAGTTGCTCAGCAAATCAGTTCAAATTGAACAGAATCAGTATCAAAAAACGAAATGAGAAATAGAGACGGGATAAACCCATAAAGCCCAATTTGAGTTGCCTGTTACTCGTACTTTGCTCATAGTTAATATCTCTAATGCTTATTTGTATTGATACTAGCCCCTGTGTGGTCTCATTGCGAAACAGGAGTACGTTCAGCTCCAAAATGACATCAAAATAGTTCGCACTTTAAAATTGTTTGCACAAAAATTATTTTTTAGTTTTTTTCTCTTCTTTCAATCCCAATCTTGGTTATGGAAATCAACTGCTGCTACTTTCCGGCACTTCCGGGTATATTTCTAATTCATTTTAGTGAGATCGTTTAAGGCTAAAAACTATGGTTATTGGTCCTGTTACTCTTATTGGGATACATGAATAGGCCTGACTCGGAAATCCACTCAAAATAATTTGGTACTTTTGTTGCACTGTTTTTTATCTCTTTCTGCCTAATGCTTGTTTCAACCTTAATCGAGGTCATGAGAATCAAACCCAAAGCTGCTGGGTATGTTTTCAATTCAAACGACTGTGGTCTATGCTAACCTCTAATAGCAGCATTTAGAGGGGATTAGTGAAATTATTGTTTCACCCGCTGAAACCCTTTCCCGGAAGGAGACCGGCTACACTAGAATCGAAAAGCTGCTTACCATTTGAGCGCAATTCGTGCGAAGTTAGGTTACCTTTAAAGCTTATGAGAATTGTCTATGCATTAGTAATAAAAAATCCTTTTAAAGTGGAATCTATTGATATACACAAACTGCTTACCTCAGGCGTATTTTTCTCTTGGCGAATAGACGGCACTCGAAGAGATAGAAGAGAGTGGGAAGAAATCAGGTGAAGAATGGCACCACTCTGAGTCCTCGGCAACTACGTACCCAGGCACCCATGAGGAAGAAAGTGACGGACGATCCGAATGCAGTGCTGAAGATTTCCAGCAAAAAACATGCGATAATGAAGAGTTGTCACAGAACGAAGCACGTATGAACGAGTCAAGCAGGAATAGCTATTCCCCTAGTGTGAATAATAAACGATCAAAGGAAAAGAAGTTCTTTTCGATTGAGCGAGAGCGGCCAGTTTTCTTTGGACCTCAACGTGAAATGGATCTGTTCGAAGATTCAGACTGTGAATCGAAATCGAGGCGAAGTCGGTTGTTCAGTTTTTCGACCACAGAAGACGCCAACATGGAAACGGAGGAAGAGAAGGCGAGAAACGAGCACTTGGATCAGAAGCTTTCAAACGAAGACACGAAGGAAAATGAGGTGCCTTTTGTGATTATTGCACTGACCTCACAACTCAATTGAATTGCCAACTAATTTACACGACTGTTTGATGCAACTCATGCTGTGCTGCAACACAAAATCAAAGAAAATAACATTTCAACCGCGATCTGAACTTATTAATAGCCGCACAGCGATAGCTGGGGCTATTATTGGCCTTCTCTTGGTTTTTTTTTACAATTCAAAGAATTTGAATTGTATTGGGGTACTGTCTTTCTTTTAAGATCTGTTCACACATTTTCATGATTTTTGGAGTCAAATTGGAGTGGTGATTTTGGTCACACCGAAACAGGAAGTGGAGCGAAAAGCGAGTGGTTTTGCGGCGTGAAATTTTTTGCGCTCTAATTTTAAAGTAGAGTGAGAATACGGTGTTTGATCAAAAATTCGCTTTCTCGCTAGTGGTTTTTTGTTCACATGCGGCAATTTCACTTTGATCTTAACGTTTTTTTACGCTTTAGTTCATCATTTTTGAGTGATCTCTAGTGCTCCGATGTTACTAATATAAAATCGGTTGCGGCGTAGCAGAATTAACGGACTTGTAGCGCAGTGGTTAGTGAGGGTGGAGTTAGATCGAGAAGTCAATGGTTCGAATCCCGGTGGGGTCAAAGTTTTTTGCACCCATAAAGAAAAATTGATCTAGGCTAGAGCCCCTGATGAATTAAATTGCCTCGCCTGTCGTTCAAGAGCAATTCTTCCGACATCTGTGTTACTGCTTAAGCTATATAATTTTGTAAATTGATATTCGCAGTTTAAATGATAATCGTCTATCGGAACAACAAAAGGCGAAGTCATTTCTCATGGGACAGGTTTTTATATTGTTGATTTGGAAGAATCATTTCAGTGAAAAGCACTTCTTAGTTGTTTAAGAAAAATCAGAACTTAAGAAATGTGGTGTATAATTTATAGCCGCCGCAGCTTCTCAGCCGGCTATTATAGCGCTCCTATTTTTTACAATTCAAAGAATTTGAATTGTATTGGGGCGCTGTCTTTTTAAGATCTGTTCACATATTTTCATGATTTTTGAAGTCAAATTGGAGTAGTGATTTTGGTCACGCCGAAACAGGAAATGGAGCGAAAGAGCGAGTGGTTTTGCGGCGTGAAATTGTTTCGCTCTAATTTTAAAGTAGAGTGAGAAAACACTGTTTGAACAAAAATTTGCCTTCCCGCTAGTGGTTTTTTGATCACATGCGGCAATTTCACTTTGGTTTTTACTGTTTTTCAATTTTTTGGATCGATTTTTTTCTAAATGGTTTTCCCAATCCGTTCATAGTTCATTCTAGGCCTATTTTTTTTGTTTGAACCAAATTTCCTTTTCTCGCTAGTGTTTTTTTCTTCACACGAGGCATTTTGACATTGATTTTCTTTTTTATTATTTTGATCAGATTTTTTCTAGAAATGGTTTTCCCAATTCACCTAGTCCGTTCTAGGTCTAGTTTTTTGTTTAGTCAATGAAAATTCTTTGAATTGTACGTCAGGACTTGTCCTGCTTTGTTTTTTTATTTCGTCGTCGCGATTTTTGTTACGACCATATGACGTCACAACCACTTCAAATCTGCTTTTTGTTCATTCATTCATGCAATTTCAACTGAAATGCGTGCGTGCCGTCTTTTTTTGCTCTTAGTGGAGCGAGTTTTTTTGTTCATTTGATTGATTACATTTTTGGTCACACTTGACATACCTCACTCACAAAAATGACTTCCTCACTTTGAAATTGACTTTTGTTTACTTTAATTCAAAGAGATAAGGTCAAATGGGTTTTTTGGTCTGTCTTTTTACTGTTTTTTTAGACTGCAGATCTACGAAGCTATTGCGGCTATTTTCTGGCAATCTGCCAGCTTTCTTTCTTATTTTTGGACTAATAATGAATTGTGAGTTAATGCATTTTAAGATGTCACGCGATTCACCTGACCGTTTTATATATCAAGCTATAGCTTTGCCATTTTCACGTTCACGTGTTGCTTTTTTGCTTCTCGGCAATCCAGATGTTTGGTTTTGTTAAAATCTCTATAATATTCTTACATCATGGTTACATTTCAAGCTCTGGTAGATTTATCACTATCGATCGCTGTTTATACTTGACAACAGCTTTCGAAAAGTTTTAATAATGCTAAGAATTTTGTTTTCGTAGTTAATATTTGTGTTATGTTAAAACAATAGGAACGAAAGTGTTCAATAGTCCTGTCCAATAACCAGTGCCTAATTATACTAAAATTGTCCAAAAACAGTTGGTAATAAAAAAATCCCTGATCTTTTTTATTAATATTGATTAGACTACTGCTTTCCGACACTTGTTATTGATGGTTTTGTTCCGTAATTAAATTTATCATCTTTTTGATCCATTAATAACTCGTTAGCTCGAAGAGCACCAGTCTAATACGCAATAAGAATGCAAATCAAGGAATTAAATAGGGAAAGAACGATAACCAAACACACTTCCTGTGGACTACCTGGTTGTCAGGTGTCAGATAATGACATATGATAATGGTGACGTAAAGATTATGTAAATGGTTATGTAATACAGGATGTGGACGAGACTGAAGAGGATGAGGATGACGACGAAGAGGACATTGAAGATGAGGACATTGAGGAACAAGACAATGAAGATGTTGACGATGAGGAGGAGGAGGATGAAGACATTGATGAGGACGATGAAGATGAGGACCTCGATGACCATGACGAAGAGGTGATAATTCAGATCTATTGTTATGGAACAACCCCCCCCCCCACCTCACCTTAGTTTAAGGAAAGTCATGTAACCGGTACTTAAATGCGCATGTGCAAGTTTTAGAAGACCGAAAGTCTGCTGTGCTAGTAGTTCCTATATACATAGCCATAAATTGAAATGCTATTTTTTGTTCACTTTTTTTGCTTCTTTGAAAGGATGACATGATTGACGAAGAGCAGGAGGACATGGAAGATATTGACGATGACGAGGAAGATGAGGACATTGACCCCGAAGATGACATGCTAGCGTGTGACATGGAATCCGCAGGTGGACGTCACAAGTCATCAGAGCGAACTGTCACTGTGGGTCGAGCCAAAATGACAGTCTTGCCTCCTACAACTGTCTCACAATCCACGGGATCCAAGAAGTCTTCATCCTACAATGTAACATCAGCCAACACCCCTGCGACTTTGAGTGTTAAAGCATCGACTAAGTATAGTTCAAGGATGCCCTCTGATAACTCTGCGTCTGGTCGACCTTCGAATGTTGGCAAAGATTACAGTGGATTGCTCAGACGTCGACGTGGAGAGTACTGGAGACATCACCAGAGCCATGCATCGCACCCTGTACCAGCCAGTGCTGCTGGACAGCAAAGTGCGGACAGCTCCAACGACGAAATTATCCTCAAAAGAGCTTTCCCTGCGTTTGTTCCGGCTTTTGATCCTCGTCCAGGACGCACCAACCTGCCTGCCAACGTTGATTTTGCAGTGGAGAATTCATCAATCAATGTTAGTTCAAGTAGCCATTCTTAGTTACTTTTTTTGATACAAAGATGAGTTCAAAATTTTGTCAGATGGCGCAGTCGTAGTTTCAGCTCAGCTAAATTATTCCTTTGTAATAATGGTTAAAAAAATCATGTAATGTTATTCTGTTCAAAGGACGCTTGTGCAAATGTTAAAATATCCGAAAGCCTGTAGTGTCGATTTTACAATGCTCTAGTTTGGTTTACAAGTTGCCATGAGTTAAAAATTCGATGATCTTGCACAACGCCGGGTGAAATGGTCATAAGACACTTGCAAATTTTGGCTGAGTTCTAGAACCGATACGCAGTTCTTGAATACTATCAAATGGTCTCAGTGGCTTCAACCGAGGCACGTGGCTTTATTATCAAGTGGCAGGTGGTATGAAAGAGTTGTGTTGCAGCCTGTGAGTGGGTCAACTGGTCACTCTTGCAGTGGAATAAATGGTGAACAGAGTGGACAACAATTCTCAGTTGACAGTGAGGTGAAGAAACTTCGCCTGTTCCTCAAACTTGTCTGCAACCATCCGGACTCCTCTGAGGCAAAGGTTACTAAATCTTGCTTCTTCCGTAGTAGCCCCTCTATTGATGAACGTAAATCTTCCTTTTTTCCTGATTCTTTTTTCTCGTTTTGTTGACCTGCTTCATTGCATATGGAGGCTAAGGTGGTTTGTTTACTGTTTAATAGACGCCCTCATCTTCTCAGCCGGCTATTATAGCGCTCCTATTTTTTTTACTTCTTCGAACTTTTTTTCGCTTTACCATTTTGCCGCTTTTTCGACATTTTGCGTGAAATCTTTTTGAGTTCTCTAGGCTAGTTTCTCTCTTCTCTCATTCTGGTAAAATTGAATTTGAACATCAGTTGCTCAGCAAAGCAATTCAAAATGAACAGAGTCAGTATAAAAAATTGAAGTCAGAAATAGAAACGGGATAAACCCATATAGCCCAATTTTAGATGCCCGCTATTTGAACGTCGTTCCTATAAGTCTTAGTTACCATCTCTAATGCTTATTGGTATTGATAGTAGCCCCTGTAGCCTCTCTCTAAGAAACAGAGGTACGTTATTTTCAACTACGAAATGCCATCAAAATAAATCAGACTTAAAAAATGTTTTTGTACAAAATCTTTTTTTGCAGTATCTTCTATTCTTTCAATCCCAATCATGCTTATTGGAATCAACGGCGGCTATTTTCCGGCAATCTGCCGGGTATGTTTCTGGTCTTTTGGCTGCTTTTTTAAAATTAGGAAGCTGAACTGAACTGCTATTTTTTCAACCAAGAGGAGATTTTTGTAATACAGCAATCGCAAAAAGGCGCCTAGAGAAATTATTTTTAATAGCCGCACAGCGATAACTGGGGCTATTATTGGCCTTCTCTTTGTTTTTTACATTTCAAAGATTTTGAATTGTATTCGGGCGCTGTCTTTTTTAATATCTGTTCACACATTGGAGTAGTGATTTTCGTCACGCCGAAACAGGAATTGGAGCGAAAAAGCGAGTGGTTGTGGTGTGAGATTTTTTCGCTCTAATTTTAAAGTAGAGTGAGAAAACGATGTTTGATAAAAATTCGCTTTCTCGCTAGTGGTTTTTTGTTCATATGCGGCAATTTCGCTCTGATTTTTACAGTTTTTTTCAATTTTTTGGATCGGATTTTTTTCTAAAGCGTTTTTACTATCCATTGATAGTTCATTCTAGGCCTAGTTTTTTTGTTTGAACCAAATTCCCATGTCTCGCTAGTGGTTTTTTTTCATGCGGCATTTTGACATTGATTTTGTTTTTTTTTAAAGTTTTTTATTCTTTTTTTCAGAAATGGTTTTCCCTATTCACTCATAGTCCGTTTTAGGTCTAGTTTTTCGTTTAGTGAATGAAAAATCGCGATTTTTGTTACGACCATATGACGTCACAACCACCTCAAATCTGCTTTTTGTTCTTTCTTTCATGCAATTTTAACTGAAGTGCTTGTGTGACGTCATTTTTCGCTCTTAGTGGAGCGAGTTTTTTGTTCATTCGCGTGATTAAATTTTTGGTCACACTTGACTTACCTCACTCTCAAAAATGACTTCCTCAATTTGAAATTGACTTTTATTTACTTTAATTCAAAGAGATAAGGTCACATGGGTGTGTGTCACTCTAAATGAAGGTTATTTGAAATCAGCTAATAGAGGCAGCAATAACTTATACGGATTTTTAATCAAAATATAACATATCAGTCTTCAATGAAAAGACGAGTTTTTTTGGTCTGTCTTTTTTACTGTTTTTTTAGACTGCAGATCTACGAAGTTGTTGCGGCTATTTTCTGGCAATCTGCAGCTATGTTGTTCATTTGCTGACATCTCAACTATTTTATCCAAAAGTCTCTAAAAGAGGCTGGATGCCTTCTGTCTTAAGGATAGTCCTGACATTATAACCATGTGATCGAACGTTTTTTAATTGATCTCGGACGAGGTTTGAAGCAGTAATGATAATCAAGTTGGTATTGTTTATGACTCGAAGAGGAGTATTTTTTTGTTAGCTGAAGCAAGTTTGTTCATGACATGATTTTTAACTTTTATTTCTAACATTATACCTCTGTTCTTGAAAGTTGGCTTCTGTTTTCGAACAGTGGACTTTAACAGTAGCTTAGTTTTGATGTAATTAGGAACTGCTGGTAATATCCAAGGTGAAAAGATTGTTTTGACAATTGAGAAAAGTCCCTCCTACCCATCTGAAGTACAGATCAACCACCTCCTACCTACCAACACACCACATTTCTGAAAATTGCTGTTTTCTAACTATATGTTGATTTGTTTTATTCATTTTTTGACATTTTTGAAATAGGTAGGGTTTGAAATTTCTTCGAGTCGTTTCTGGTATTCTACTGGCTATGTTTTTATGCAAATTTTTTTTTTCGAGACTGTTTTGACTTTTCAATTGACTTTTAAGCCCTCGACTTTCGTTTTGCGTGATATAAATTTCTCTCATTCACACGTGTCAGCAGCTGAACTCAAGTGGCAACAGATCAATACTCAAAGTCAGAGGCAAAGTGTGCCGACTTTGGTGTAATTTTTCACTTTCGTTTCATGTAATAAATTTCAAGCAAACGTTTCATGTAATAGATTTTTTGTCAGTTAATTTGGCGCTAATTTTTTGTGTCTGTTAGGTGTACCGTGTAGAGCTGATAAGTTCAGGAGACTCTCAAAAGGAAGGAGACAGAAGCGTTGGAGGTGGTAAGGGTGCATGCCACATGGGCAGACAAAGGGAGGAGTCCCTGATCAGTTGTGTACAGAGACTGCACTTGATGAGTCTGTTAAATGGTGCAACAGGCACTGGTGTTGCTAGTGGCAGTAATGGTGTAAGCGGTGGCAATAAGTCGTCTTCCAACAGTAACAGTGCTACAACTGCTGTCAACGGACGCAAAATGTGGGAGAACACTTACACGTAAGTTCATTTGACATGTGAGATTGTGAGCATTTTCGTAAGTCATTATGTGCCATTGATAAATTGAGACCCTCATGCTGCTTTGAATAGCATCGTAATTGCTTTGATCTTCTTTGTTTCATGCAATACAGCTACATAGAAAAATGTATCGTTTTAATCGTAGCAATTAATTCTTCCCGATTTTTTGTACGACCAATTTGTCAGAGCATTGAACTTTTCGTCGCCTTAGCGATGCACATCTGTCGAAAAATGCACTATGGTAGAAATTTGGGCTATTTTTTGAAGTATCATATTTATCATGCCCCTTCCACCATATTTATCTTGCCTACCGCACCTAGTTAGAATAGTCTCATTGAGACTGATAGTCTCAACTTTTCAACTATCAGACCCTTACCCGGCGTTTAAGAGCAATTTGTCCGAGCTCAGTCGTTTGTTTTTCTGAACAGATAAAATTTTTAGTGAGCCTTGACTTAATCCGTGTTTTAAGGAATAGTGAATACAAAAATTTCCAAACTTTGGCTTGAAGATTTCTGAGAATTCACGAGCGGGTAGATTCCGGCCTTTCTGCAACTATGCTGTTTTTAGTTGCTCTCAAACAGAACATTATTGGGCCTGTTGGCCTTTGATGACATTTTTTTTTGCGTACCCCCTTCGTTTGGACCCCCTTCGTTGCTCCCCTCAACCATCCAGTGGCCTCGCTCCCACAAATTTAAGCAACCAAAGCCAACCCCTTAACAGTCATTTGAGAACAGTCCACCCGACATTGCTAGCTGCAGTTGAAGCAAACTGGAGCAATTTTGAGGAGTACAATTTTTAAATTTTCCCGTCAAAGTAGAAAAGAAAAGGCTAAACATTTTGTCTCGACTTTCGAGCGCGTTGTTTTCTGGTTCAGCAATTAGACTTTTTGCTTTTTTTGGTAAGATCTTATTGTTCTCGTACTCACGTGTTCTTTTACTCGTCGTTCTTTTTTGTTCTGACAATTTGACCACGTGCCAAAAAGTTACAGAGCGACTTCTTTTTTAATGACTTCTAGCGCACAGCATCTGATTTTGCGTGCGTGAAGGCATTTGTTACTCTCTTTGTTATGCGTTTTTTGCTCAAACATGGCTTAACTAACTCGAGAAAATGAAGTCTGTTCCAACGCATGAAATCTTAATTTAAGAGCGTAAACTTTAGTTAAAATTATAGAGATCACCTAGGGGAGATCACCTTCGGGTGACCCTAAAATTGTTGGGTCACCTGAACTAGATCATCATTTTTCAGCAATCCGCTGGCAAAGTTTTTTTGTCAAAGACTAATCCTGGATTCCTATGGTTTTCCTTCGGTCCGCTATCTCTTTCACTTCTATCGAAATCTTCTCATCGCTCATATTTTCAATTTCTTGTTTTGCTACATAATGCGTGCAATGTTCTCTGGGAATTTTTCATTCTTCTCGCAGTCCGCTCAATTTGTGTTTAAAGTGCAATGAATGTATTTTAATTGCAACCTCAATGCACATTTGTTCTATGAATACTATTATTTGATAAGTTCAGCTGACTAGATACTCTAAAGGTTACTTTTTCCATCTTAGTTTTTACTATGTAAACTTTTTGAACGTTTTTGGTGTTGTATTTTGTACAAAGTGTTCAAACAGTTTTTCGATAACTTTGAGCTTGCTTTTGCAACAGGATAAATTGGTTAAGTTAGTGAGTATTATGCCATGAAATGGTCTCTAAGCAAGAGTTTTTTTAAATTCAAGGGGAAAATATTTTGTGAAGGTTTTCGGCTACAATTTGGGTGTGTCTCATGTTTTTTTCGTTCTTTTGTTCTCTGTGCTCTCAAATAAATTATATATCAGTTTTACTTGTCGTCTCAGTCTTTTTGGGTGGGCTCTGCGTTGCTGGGCAGAGTTCTCCGAGAACCGTACAAGTCTCTAAGTATGCAATTCACCAAAACCGCTGAGGAGACATATTTACTGCGCAAAGGCATTTCTTGTAGTTTAGATCCCACTCATCTTCCACGCCGTCCCCCCTCGCTGACTTCTGCTATGGTGGCTCAACTTCACAGTGTTAAAGGCAGTTGTAGGAAGTTTGGACCTAACCGCCTATGACCCCCCCCCCTCAATCCCACTTTCTTGCCAACTCCTCAACTAGTTCTGCTAGCGTGCTTAAATTACGAGTAGCTGCAATAACCAAAGGCAGGCACACGCATGTTGCTTGAGAGCAGTTTGTTTTGCATTAATTTTTTTTTGTTAATTCTTTTCGATGAATTGGTCTCCACGCTCGACATCAGTCATAGAGATTTCGAGTTATACGTATTAGAAATGCAAATTGCGAAGTCTGAAGCAATCATTGGTATTCGGGAGATTAGGGGATCGCACCCCAGACGAGTCGAAAGTTTTGTGCACCCATGGAAGTTTCTAGAGTCTCTACCCCGCTCTAAATTACCTTGCCCCCACAGTTGCTCGAGAGCAATTTGTCCGACGTTAGTCGGTTTATGTTTTCGATAGCAGTGAAGCTGACTGCTATTTTGTTGGTTTTTACAATCCAAAGAATTTGGATTGTATTGGTGCTCTTTTGTTTGTGAGATGTTTTCACCCTTCCATGAGTTTTAGTTTTTAAAACGGGATAAACAGGTAAAGCTAACGGGGCAGCTAGTTTCTTTAGAAGCCTTTTGCTGGTTTTAGTAGTCCTTCAAGTGCTTAGAGTGGTCAGCTGCTGGGAAGGCCTTAATTCAAGGTTAAAACGTAATTTTGGAGGAGTTTTGGGGCCCAAAATTTTTCACGTTTTTTTTTCAGTTTTAAATTGACGTTTGTCAAAGTCAATAAAAGTCGTTTGCAAGACAATTATTTTTGTGAGCGATGTTTTGTACTGGAACATAAACTCGCAAACTTTACCTAGGTTCTGATAATAGTTTACCGCATAGTTTCTAGTGGCAATGGAATGGTATTCGGCTTTTTAATATAACGCATTTTAGACTTTTATGATAGAACTTGCAATTTTTTACGTTTTTTATTTTTTTCATTTTTGGAATTTGGCCAGCCCCAAAGGCCATGGAACCCTCTCTTGGGTTTGATAATAGGTTGCTGCATAGTTATTTTTGCCAAATTTAAAAATTTTGAATAAATTTTGCTATTCAATTTTTTAAGTATCGGTTACTCTCCGTATTATACGGCACGCAATTCTTTTGCAGCTATTTGGGCAATCTGGCGGCTGATTTAGTTTCATTTTTAATAGCCGCTTCAGCTTCTCAGCCGGCTATTATAGCGCTCCTATTTTTTTACTTCGTCGAACTAAAATTTTTTTGCTTTACCTTAGTTCACAGCTTGTTCAACATTTTGCGTGAAATCTTTGTGACTTCTTTAGGCTAGTTTCACTCTTCTCTCATTCTGCTTAAAGTGTATTTAGACAGCAGTTGCTGAGCAAAACAATTCAAAATGATCAGAGTCAGTATCAAAAAACGAAATCAGAAATAGAAACGTGATTAACCCATAAAGCCCAATTTTAGATACCCGTTACTCGAACTTTTTTCTTTGTTACCCTCCTAATGATTATTGGCATTGATACTAGCCCCTGTGTCGTCTCACTGCGAAACAGGAGTATGCTCAGCTCCAAAAACATCAAAATAGTTCGGACTTTAAAATTTTGTGTACAAAAATTAGTTTTGTCTTCGATCATAATCTTGGTTATGGGAATCAACGCCGGGTATTTTCCGGCTATCTGCCGGATGGGTTTATAGCTGCAAAGCTATATGCTGATTGATGAAATATTGCGGTGCGATTAGTTTTTTTACTTCTTCGTCTGACGTTCTTCATTTTGCCTAGTTTTCACAAAAAAGTTTTCAAGGCTTCCAAAAATGTGCTCTAAGCGGTTTTTTTTGTAGTTTTTGCTATGTTCATGTTTTTTTTACTGATTTTCTCATTTCTGTCTGGCTTCTGTGTGTCATATATGTCTGTTAGCCTGCACGTTTGTGATTATGTATTTTTTGGCGAGACAGGCGAATTGTTTCTGAAAATAACATCAAAATTTTTTGTCTGTCTTTGTTTTTTATTTGAAGGGCTCCAGAATATTCTAAAGCCTCTGCACATGCCGCCTTTTGGCATTGATTTTTTGATGTTGTTAGGAGCATATGACTTAACAACCGCTTCAAATCTGATATTTGTTTATTCGTTCATGCTACTTCAACTGAACTGCGTGCGTGACGTCATTTTTCACTCTTATTGGGTCACTCGTGACTTCTCTCTCAAAAATGGTTTTTGCTCTCTGATAATGACTTTTCTTTACTTTAATTCAAAGATATAAGGTCAAGTGAGTGTGTGTCATTCTAACTGAAGGGTATTTAAGGGCAGCCAATAGAAGCAGCAATAAGTTAAACATTCCTACAATACATCTCAGTTTTTTAAAGATTATTTTATGGTCTGTTTCTTTTACAATCTTTTCAATGACTGCAGATCTACGAAGCTATTGCGGCTATGTTCTGGCATTCTTCCAGCTATGTCAGTTATTTTTAATTATTTAAGCAATTTTCTTCACGGTGGCGTCTTTGCTGGTGTCTTTGTTTTTTTAAAAGTTTTTATTAGCATGTAGTTGCTTCATTTTGTAGCCGTTGGGATGCGTTGAGATTGTAAGCAACGAGTAGAATTAATAGTATTGTTTTTGGGAAATTGTTTTTAGTGAGCAAACAAGAAGTGTTAATGATCTGCTGGTTTTCAATTTTGTCGAATTGAGCATTTACACGGATGTTGTATTCAAGCAGTCTGGACAATCTTAAACTCTGATAGTATCGATAAATTTCTTGTGCAGATTGTTTGGAACCAAATACTTTAAGAACATAGTTGAAAGTCATCGCCATGTATTTCTCGCTCAAGTTTATTTCTAGCTCAAGTGAGAGATTTAATGTTGGACCATTCTGTTTGGAGCGGAAAACCAGAACTGAATTATCTTGTGAACTACCACCATCACAGATATGTTAACTATTTTTTAGGATTGAGTACATGGAAGAAGGCGAGATCCCGCCTTGGACTGTTGATCAAGTTGAAACCCTTGGCTGTCCTCCAAATGCAACCA
Source organism: Convolutriloba macropyga (assembly GCF_964194025.1). Lineage (NCBI taxonomy): Eukaryota > Metazoa > Xenacoelomorpha > Acoela > Convolutidae > Convolutriloba > Convolutriloba macropyga. Next base: position 29,761 of record NW_027452755.1, read on the forward strand.
ATGACAGCTCCTCCATTTCACCGGAAGAAGTTAAAATGTTCCTGGAGAAACAAGGATTTCCGGTTGAGGATTTGAACGAACAACTGTCGATGCCTCAAATACCAGCAATAGTGAAGCCGGAAGAGGAGAATGAAAATAGTGAAGAATCCAGGTCTACTGTGCAATCAGAAGAAGCAGATTTACCTGTGGTGGAGGAGAAAATTGATGCTAAGGAAGCCGAAACAGAACAAATCGTGAAAACATACAAGGTCAGTGCGACATACTCAATCAATTTTTAACTTATTATCAACTATTATTGAAAAATTATACAAATTAATACGAGATTTTAATATACGAGATTTTTACTCAACAATTATATAGGCTGAATATTGGGCTTTCATAATCAGCGTTGAATTGATTAGATCGAATGGATCGTTTGCTTAGCCTTTTAGTTTGGTTTTTGAGCTGTAGTTAAGAGAAGTATTTTAGCGGACGTGTGTGTCAATGTGGTTCTGATTGTCAAGATAAAATATTCGTTGCCAAAATGTCAGTGATTCACCCAGAATTCTTCCCAATGATCACAATTTCCAAAAAAAAACTATTAAGCTAAGTTATTCATTTTTACGTTGCTTATAATATTTCTGAATTCACACTCATTGATCAAAGAAAATTGACTCAAAAAAAGTAAAGGATGTCGAATTCAACTGGGGGCATGCATGCAACTAATGTTTAGAGCTTGGTGTCGCTCATTCCACGTGGCAATGTGAGTCGGTGGCCAGAAGTGGAGAAGACGACTGAAGTGAGTGGATTGATGCAGTTGGTGGCCCTCTTGCACACGGCAGCTAGCTCTGTCTGGAACACAAACACCGCCTCTGAGGAAGGCACACTGACTAACGAGTCCAAGGTGGGTGTAAGATTTTAGTTTTTGGGCTCCCGGTTTAAATTTGCCACGTTGGTCGGTATTGCTGAAAATTTTGGATTATTTTTGCTACCGCGACCGCTCATAGGCATCCCCCTCTGTTTATAAATGCTAAATTCTTGAGGGTATTTTTCAGGTATTATTTTGATCATAACGTCAAATACGTGTGAAATTTAAAGACCTAGAGAAGATGATGAGTTTATAATGATGCTTTTTAAATCATCTGGTTTTGGGGGTTGAGGTTTGTGAAATATTTATGAAAATAAACGTTACATTGAAAAGTTAAGGACACTGCAACCCTTATTAACGAAGTGGTGCTTTTTGATGGTAGAAAGATTTTGAAATTGCTTGACTGGAAATGATATTAAGAATTTACTGAAACTAAATTGGAGGCAGTTTATTTTGGAAGTCTAAGAAATCAAACGTTTGTTGAATTGTTTGTTATTCGCTTTCATTCAATGAAGTAATCCACTCGTGTTTTCTGGGTAGCAAAATTTCAGCTCCTTTTCATTGGACGACTCAATTTTTGTTTCTGTCTGCTATTTTCATTAGAGTGGAATATGAGAGAGCATTTTGTTCAACTTCTCTCTTAGCTATGTTGGAAACTGTGGAATGTTTAATTTTGCGCAATTGTATTTGTTTTCTCCTTCACATAGCTTGGGTATTCTTGCAGCAGAGAAATATTTGGACTTTTTAACATTCAATGTTGTGCGAAGCGTTCAATATTACTGCACTGTATATTGAATTGTACGTTAAATTGTGCTATTTAATCTTAGCTGAGATCCTTAAGTTGAGCAAAGCTAACTCTTGGGTTTTTGGGGTTTTTTTTTGCTCTGACGCTATTTTGATTTTACGTTTTTCTACGCCTCAAACCTCACATGAGCAATTTTGTTCATCGCTCTTTAACTGCTTTTATGCGTATGGCGAACATTCGTTGCTCTCATCGGCAGTGAAATATTTACCGAATTGTGTAATTAATCTTTTAAATGCCTTAACTACATGTCTCTAAATGATTTAAATGCCTTTTAAATGTCTCTTAAATGATTCTCAAGACTTGTGTTTAGGTCAATTAGGTTTTATCGCAATCCTTTCAAGGTTAATAAAGTCCTCTTGTATAATGAAGAATGTTAGAAAACACTGCAGCTTGACCTCAGCGAAATCGGCAACTCAGCGAAATCGGTTTTTTTTGTTCAGTCAAATTTGGCCGATCGATATAATCATCGTAGAGAGTTGTGAGTGGTATCATTAGAAAGCCCGTCCAGCGTAGAATATGGAATTAAAAAGATTTTTCAATTTTTGCTTTTTATAGGGAGTTGTCGAGGTTTAAAGTTTTGTCAATATGTGACGTAATTCAGCTGTTTTTATTCACATTTTCCGTAATTTCGACCTAATTTTCGTCAATTTTGCTAAATTTTGTTCAAATTTGTTACTGTAGTGTTATTGATTTTATCTCTAAAGTTAGAGAAGGGTTGCTGATTTCTTCGATCCGAGTTTTTTGGCTAGAATTTTTGCTAAATTTATCAAAATTCGACTTTTTTTGTGAACAAATTTGCTTTTTTAGCCCAATCATTTTAAATTAGCTGGAAGTAGATACCTTGAGACTGCTGCCGTATTCTTTTTGAGCTGAAAAACGAGTTAGTTCTATACCCGCTGGCTTCCAGAGTCTTTTGGAATTATTATTTCGCAAGTTTTTTGCAAATTAAAACTCAACAAATAATTACACAAAATGCATTTTTATTTTTGACAACCTGAAAAACTTTGTTGAAAAATTGATCTGTTTCGCAACCATTTGAGCCAATGAGTATTTTGTTCTATTGCGCAGTAGCATCTGGGCTGATCTTTATCTCGTCATGGATCCTAACAAGAAAAGTTTTTCTAGATTTTAATGGGGCGCGACTTTTTAAAATATTTCCGCTATGAAAAGGTTTTTATGTAAAGTTTATTTTACTTACAAGTATTTCAGATCAGGGCTTAATGAATGACAGATACTAACAAGGAGCAACGAGAATATATTACGGTTTCAGAATAAGCTCATGGTTTTTGTGGTTCTGACCAAATGTTTTCGTAAAAAATTTTTTCATTTTCTTGAATTTTGCTTTCATTTATATTTTTTGTAGTCCAATAGTTTATTGTCCCCATTCAAAGATCCAGTTATTTTTTAGGAGTAATAAATGAACCTAGACAAATCATTCAGTTTTTATCTAATGTCTGTTTTAACTTCGAATATAATTGTTTTAAGAAAATATCGGTTAATTTTTGAACTTTGCCACTATTTTTTATCTTCTTTCTCTCATCCTCGATTGCAGACTCAGTAAAAACAAGCAGAAACCGATTTCCTGTTGGACATAAATTAATGATTGTAATGGTTATATGTTCAGTTAATGGTCTCTTTCTTTACAACGCGCTTTCAAGTTTTTTTTCATTTTTGAGCATAAATGCGTATTTTTTGTTCATTTTGTTGCATTATCAAATTATCATAATAGTGGCAAGTCCAACTGAGGAAGATTATAGAAAACGCACATCATTGGGAAAAAAGCGTATATGGATATGGTATTTGTTGTAATTATATTTTTTAAGCTTTTTGGGCTGAGACACAGTTATCTCGCAAAATTTAAGTGGACTTTTTTTTGCCTTTGCCTGTTTGTTTTTTTGTTGTTGTCGCCATATACCTGATAGCGATAGGTCTCAATTGCTTTACAAGGATGTATAATTGAACCTAGGTAAAGATTTCACTTTATAGCTGTTTGTTTTAATGACATTAAAAATGAATGAAGAAAAACTTTTTTTTTCAACTGTAAACTTTTTGCTTTCATTATCGTAACCATGTAACTCAATCTCACTAATTGAAAACCTCAATTGTTTTTTGTTGATGCGCACATTTTTTTGGCTGGGTTATACATTGTGACATATGGCTTCGACCATTGATTTCACAAAGTTTTCGAGATTTCTAAACTGTTAAGTTTTTGGGTTTATTTTTGTTCTCATCTTCTCGTAGTCCTTTTATAAGGAAAGCTCATTTGTGTTAAAACGAAACAAAAGTGACAAACTACGGTTCTTGCAGGTATGATCTTATAATTATAGTGCCTTAAATAGTGTGATATCGTAAAATAGTTTTAAGTTTTGGCTTCTTTATATATTTGTTATTTTGTAGGGTCGTGACTTAGTCTCATTATTTACAGGCCGTTTTAGCATCCAGAGAATCGCAATCTAATTCAACGCTGTCTGTTGAAAATTTAAGTCTGTTATAATTTTTGAAAATATTTGTTTTCAAAAATATATTTGGGTTTTTGAGCTTCGTCATTTTTTAAATAGTTTTTCGGTTGATTTGTAGCTCAGACTCTGTAAACACTGGTCACAAAGCGTTTCCAGTGAACAGTTTTGCATATCCATGAAGGTTTTAGCTCCAAACGCTTATTTCTCGTCTTTGTTCTACTGTTACTACGAGATTTCATAAAATATTTGAGATTTTTTATTTGTATATTTTATAGGATTTTGGTTTTCTTTTTAATTTAATCGTAGGTTCCATTGGCTTTGTAATTTCTCGCAATTAAACATTGGATAATAACATGTCTCAATTGCTTCCTATGGAGATATAAATGAACATTTTAGTAATTTCAGTTGATATCTAATGACCTTAATAACGGTAAAATAATTGTTTTTAAAAATGGAAACGTATTTTTGAAATTCACACCTCGTTGCTCTTTTTGATCGACCTGTTAGCCAGTCGCATTGAGGACAGGTCTCCTATCTCTCTAAAGAAGTATAGGTCATATCGTTTCGTTTAGGTTTTATCTGATGCAAGTTTGATTTTGTTATGATTTTATTTATTACAACCACCGATTTTTGATCGTAAATAATGTTTGTTGTTTGATATTTTTTATTATCCTTTCTAGTTGTCCTAATAACAACAACGTTCATGGGTCCTCTAGGGTGGCATTGTTGTTTATTGAATGATATGTATAGTGTTGAAGGTTTTCTAACTCTTCCTCATTTGGTAGCCAATTAACTTAAGAATGTGAAAATGTGGATGAGCGGGGTCGGAACCTTATGTGTGTACGCACATTACCGAGACTCCTTGTTGCATTTAATGAGTAAATGGTTTGTTGTGATTATTTTTGTTTTCACTCCTTCCTTAATCGTAATTTTTAATTGCTCTCGAACGAAGTTATTGTAAGCGTGTGTCTTTTTTATGCAAAATTGCTGCTTAACCGTTTTTGTGCTTTTAATCTATAACGTTCTTTGACTTCTTAAGTAACTTTTTTACGCTCGAGTTCATTTTTTAGTGATCTAATATGCTCTCATTCTAATAATAAGGTTTGTTGCTAATATTAAAACGATTGAGCGAAAAAGAAGCAAAGCCATAGTAGCTTAATGGGCAAGATGTCAGCCTGACACTGAAGGTGTCCGGGTTGCGATCCCCTGCTGAAAACCAGATTTATAAGCTACGCCGCCTATGAATTAAGTTGCCCCGCCTGTCGTTCGGGATCAATTCAACCGAAGTTAGTCGGTTTATGTTTTTTGCTTTTGTTATTTTTTGAGGTAGATTGTTTTAATTACTTGGGCATTTCATAATGTCGGCATTAGAAAGGGAGCGGAGAGTAATAGACATGCAAAAATTCTCAAGAGTAATCGACATGCAAAAATTTTCAAGATTTAATTTATACATGACAGCGTTTATAATTGTTCCAACACCACCACCACACTGTTTCAACAACTGACATCACCCCCAATATCACGGCAACACCGCACGACACCCCGCTTTACCATCGGACCATTCTCCGTTCAAGGTTCTGAGGATCGAAAGAGCTTTAGGGAAACAGATAAATTCAAAGATGGTGATTATGGAATCAGGATTGATTAACAAGTTCTCTGCGGATTGGCGTCTCATCACCCTGAATTTTTCCCGAAGACAGATAAATCTTTTGACGCTTGTAAACAAGTCGATTTTTAACGTGGTTTAAAGTTTCCAAACAAATACAAACAAAAACTGAAAATAAAAAAAAATAAAATTAAAAAGTTTGTCAGTTTTTGCTCTTAAAGCTGCTTAAAAACTCAATGACATAGTTTTCCTACTTTTCCTTATTTGGTCATTAAACAAGACCACATACGTTTGGTATTCACAAAAATGTGGTTCGTGCAATATTGTGAATAAATATATAAATATATTGCAATATAAGTATATTGCAGGTGTTTGATGTGTACCGTGATGAAGAGGAGGATGAAGGGGACCTTGATCAGGTGGAAGATTGGACTGTGCAGCAAATGAATGAAGAGTTCATCTCTCAAAAATTAACCAGAAAAGTTGAACAGCAGTTACAGGTAGGTCCTCGCACCCGTTCTTGGTTCGTTCATATTCGGTGCCAATCTTCTTTATATAAGTGGCAATTTTTAACGAATGAAACTTATGAAAATAAGTTTGAGAATGAAACTTATGGAAATAATAGTTTGAGATAGAAAGGGAAATTGTGAGCAACAAACAAAGTGAGCAATGGACAATGTAAAATCTTTTTAGTCTAGATTGTGCATTTAACGAAATCTATGAACATCTTTTAACATCATAGTAAATAGTGTTAAAAAATTGGTTAATTAGGACGCGCTGGCATTATGTGGCAATGCCCTACCTCACTGGGTACCGACTGTGATGCATTCATGCAGGGCACTGTTGCCCCTAGAGACGAGGCAGGCGTACTTGTTGGCCACAGCATTTGGAACAGCTAGGGCAATCACATGGCTCCAAGACAGACTGGATGCTGCATTGGAGAGTGCATCTGCAGCGTCTAATGCCACTGGAGGTCCGTCAGGAAGAGTCAATCATTGTTATTCTTATAAGAAATTAATTAATTTCTCTTGAACGACGTTCATAGTAGCAAATATTGTAAACGTGTCAGTCTTTTTTATGCAAATTTTTCGCTTGACCATTTAGGGCTTTTCTTCTAGAACATTTTTTGACTTCATTTGTTGGTAATATAAAGTCGGTTGCAGCAGAGCAAAATTAAGGGTCTGGTAGACGAGTGGTCAGTGCATATGGGTATGGATCTGGAGGTGAGTGGTTCGAATGCGGGTGGGGTCAAATATTTTTCCACCCGCCTGTCGTTCGAGAGCAATTCTTCCGAGATTAGTCGGTTTATGTTTTCTTTTGAAATAATTCTTGCTTCGACCGCTTTCAAAGACTTTGATGTGTGATGGTGAGAACGCTATGTTGACCATAGTGCTATTTTGGCGCTAGTACTACGTTGACCATGTTCGTCCTATTGCATGGAGAAATGGATTGTTTAATTGTGATTAACAGGGTTGCGCAGAGGTGGTGTAGGGGGATCTAGTGGTACAGACGATTCGATGGAGTTCAGAGTGGGCAGACTGAAGCACGAGAGAGTGAGAGTGACCAGAAACCCGTCTTATCATCAACATTCCTCAACAGAAGAATCGACAGCTGAGATAGAGAAGAGTGGAGAGAGTAGCAACGTGCTACTGGAGAGGGCCATGGTCATCATGCGAGTTCATGCTGATCGCAAATCTATGCTAGAGGTTGCTAATTGCAATGTTCATTCGCAGAATATTAAAAAGGACAAACAACGTGTCAATCCGTGTTTTTTTTTGTACGATAGCATATGTTTTCAAGAAAAAGTGAAATAATTAATAGCCGACGTCAGCCTCTCTAACGGCTATTATTTAGGCGCTCTCCTTTTACAATTCAAAGAATTTGAATTGTATTGGGGCGCTGTCTTTTTCAAGATTTATTCACTCATTTTCATGATTTTTGAAGTCAAATTGGAGTGGTGATTTTGGTCACGCCGAAACAGGAAATGGAGCGAAATAGCGAGTGGTTTTGCGGCGTGAAATTGTTTCGCTCTAATTTTAAAGTAGAGTGAGAAAACAGTGTTTGAACAAAAATTCGCTTTTTCGCTAGTGTTTTTTGTTCACATACGGCATTTTGACGTTGATTTTCTGTTTTTTATATCTATTTTTTAAAATACGGTTTTCCTAATTCACTCATAGTCCGTTCTAGGTCTAGTTTTTTGTTAAGTCAATGAAAACTGTTCGAATTATACGTCAGTACTTGTCATGCAAAGTTGCAATGTTTTTTTTTCTTCGTCGTATAAAAATTTCGCTTTTACTTTAGTTCACAACTTGTTCAGCATTTGGCGTGAAATCTTTTTGACTGCTCTAGGCTTGTTTCACGCTTCTCTCATTCTGTTAAAAGTGTTTGTAGACAGGAGTTGATCAGCAACGCTATTTAAAATGAACAGAGTCAGTATCAAAAAGCAATCAGAAATAGAAACATGATAAAACCATAAAGCCCAATTTTAGATGAGCGTTACTCAAACTTTGTTCTAAGTTACCATCTTTAATGCTTATTGGTATTGATACTAGCCCCTGCGTCATGTCACTACGAAACAGGAGTAAGTTCAGCTCAAAATATTTCGCAGTTTGAAATTGTTTGTATTAAAATCATTTTCAGTTTTTTCACTTGTTTCAATCCCAGTCTTGGTTATGTGAATCAACGGCGGCTATTTTTCGGCAATCTGCCGGCTATGTTTTTGATGCAACTTTAAACCGGGCTGGAAAATTTAAACTCGTGTGCACTCTGAATTTGCTTTCAATTTTCAGAATATTTTGTTATAGCTACGAAGCTGTCAGCTGAGCGGAACTATATTGCGTTTCTCTCGGCTTTTTTGCGACCCGAAGAGGAGTTTTGGTTTTCTTTACCGGAAGTACTATTTTTTCAGACACTGTTTTGACCTAAAAGCAAAAATGAGTAAAATTGCCGTGTGAACTAATTTCTGAGCGAGACAAGTTTTTTGATCTTGAGCTGCGTTTAGTAAACGACTTTTTGACTGTCAAAAGTAGTTTTTGACTGAATGGCACATATAGATAACCGTTTTTAGCCTTCTTTTTTTCTATGTAGCATATTTTTTGCTCGTAATTTTAGTTTTTGTAAAAATAATTTTATTCGATGCTATATTGCAACGTCAACCTCGGAAATTGATACAGCAGTGTTCTGCAAAGCCTAAAAATGCGTTTCATTTTCAAAATTGGCACATATTTCTTGATTTTTTAGTTAATTTTTTGCTTTTTTTCTATTAATTTCATTAAATTGGATCTTTAAGTCTTCTTTGGCAACTTTCCTTGGATAATTCATATACGCAACGCCTTTTTTTACCTCGATGTAATTTTGTTTCATAAGAGTGTTTATATGCTAATCCGATTTTGGTAGTTTTTTCCGAGTTTCGTCAGTTTTTTGTTTGTAATTTGGTTGTAGTTGCTAGAGATAGTCTTTTTGTGCAACATGAGGGACCATAATTTCGTTTCAATAAAAGTGCATTCATTTTCTGGCGTTAAGTTTTTGAAAAACCTATTATTGGAGACATCGTTTTTTTTAATTCTTCGGCTCCATTGATGATTCTTACGACCTGACTTCTCGGAATTGACTTTTTCAATGTCTTCAGTGACTTCTACTGCTTTGCAGTTAAAATTTGTGTGAGTGACGTCATTTCTGCTTTAAGGTCAGTTGCGTGACTTAAAGATCAATAGTGAGCATATAAGAAGTGCCAAATTTATATACCCTAATTCCTGAGTTTTAGTCTTGAGTTTTTGATTTTGAATATCAGTTTTGAAAAATTTATGGCTTTTTCCTTATAGACCGTATGTCATAAAATTGACAGTACGTTTCTAACCCAAAAATCTAATGGTCTACTAAAGGACTTTTGGTCAATCTGCCTATCTTGCTTCTTTAGTTGTTTCAATTCATGGAGAGCCAAAAGCGTCTTTCGCGGCTATTTTAGGCAATCTGCCGGCTGTGTTATAAAATACATATGCTAATCCGATTTTAGTGTTTTTTCCAATTTTTGTCAGTTTTAGGTATGTATTTTGGTTTTAACTTCTAGAAAGTCTTTTTGTGCAAATTGAGGGACTTTAATTTTGTTTCAATAAAACTTCAATCTTTTTTTGGCGGTATGTTTTTGACAAACAGTTAATGTTTTTTTTCATAAATTTACTCTTACAAATTTTTTGACCATTTTTTTGCAAATTGTTCCAATGTTTCCTATGCTTGGATTTTTCTTTTTCTTTTTTTTCTGTTCAGGAGGATCAAGCTTTGTCTCGGATAGCTCGTTGCATTTTCTATGTCTCGAATGCTGAACAATGGAATGTATTTGTTTTTCTTCATTTTTTAATTTTTAACTTTCAAAAATTAAGAATGTGTTTTTGTTACGGTGTTCCTTACGTTGTGTCCATCTTCTTCACATTCTAGTTTGTATCATTCTAGCTTTCTCCTGGCATCTACATTTATTTACGTTATATGGATTTTTGCAGTAATTTAAAAAATTGAATGATGTCAGCTTTTTCTTATATTTTTGTCATTTCTTTGGTTTGCACTTGATTTCATTTAACTTAAGGCAGTACTGGGAGTCTGCTAAAAAGATTTACAAGATTTTTACTTATTACTGTTTGTTGCAACTTTCTTTCGGGCTTGGTATTAATTTCATCGATTCTTTTCCTTTGTGCTGTTTATGTCTTTTCTATCATTATTTTAATTTTTGAATTAGTATGAAATCATGTTTTCTGGCGTATGTACAACAAGGAAGAAGTATGTGTTCTTTTTTTTAATTATAGTGATTAGAAATTTAATTGTATGTAGGGGGTCTCTGATTCTTAAATTTGAGCATTCGTTTCTGAAAAATTCAACTTAGTTTCTAGGAATATTATCTGCCGTTTGCTCTCTGAGGTTAGAATCATGAATTCTTTCATGGCAATTGATAGCCCTGTCCGCTTTTTCAGCCTATCAGTATTTGGACCATCTCAATTTTTTCGGACTTTTTTAACGTTACCAAACGTTTTCAATAAAACAAAGTTTTGCTGCATTTTGTTTCTCTTGGTGAAGGCGGTTTAAATTTCTCCAATTTTTAGATCAGACCTGGGGAGGTAGAGGTAATGGTTTAATACAAAAGGTAATGAATTCCGCTGCAATTACTGTTTTTTTTGAAGTTTCGACGCTTCAATTTGCTTCCGGAATTCTTCCCGCTATGTTTTTTTAAAGATCTGTTGACATGTTTTCATGATTTTTGAAGTCGAATTGGAGTTGGTTTTGGTCACGCTAGAACAGGAAGTGGTGCGAAAAAGCGAGTGGTTTCGCGGCGTGAAGTTTTGTTTTTTATTTTTTCTGGATCGTATTTTTTTTATTCACTCCTAGTCCGTTTTAGATCTAGTTTTTCGTTTAGTTTTTACAATTCTTTGAGTTGTACGTCAGGACTTGGAAGTGGAGCGAAACACGAAGTGGAGCGGAACACGAAGTGGAGCGAAAAAGGGAGTGGTTTTGCCGCGTGACTTTTTCTGCTCTAATTTTAAAGTGGAGTGAGAAAACGGTGTTTGAACAAAAATTCGCTTTATCTCTAGTGGTTTCTTGTTCACACGCGGCAAGTTCACTTTGATTTATATTGTTTTTTTTCGATTTGTTGGATCGGAATTTTTTTCTAAATGGTTCTTCCATTCCATTCATAGTTTATTCTAGGCCTAGTTCTTTGTTTGAACTAAATTTCCATTTCTCGCTAGTGTTTTTTTGTTCAGATGCGGCATTTTGAAATTGATTTTCTGTTTTTTTGCTCTGATTTTTTGCTCTGATTTTTTAGAAGCGGTTTTACCAACTCAATTTCACTTTGATTTTTACTGTTTTTTTTGGATCAGATTTTTTTTCTAAATGGTTTCCCCAATCCATTCATAGTTCTTTCTAGGCCGAGCTTTTTGAACCAAATATCTCTTCTTTCTCGCTAGTGATTTTTTTGTTCACATTCGGCGTTTTGACATTGATATTCAGTTTTTTTTTCAATTTTTTCGATCTGATTATTTTGGAAATGGTCATAGTCCGTGATAGGTCTAGTTTTTTTGTTTTGTCTATGAAAATTCTTTGAATTCTACGTCAGCACTTGTCCTGCTATCTTTTTTAATTCGCTTTACCTTTTGCTCACGTTTTTCGTTTTACGTAAGTCACGACTTTCACGTTTGACTTGTGACTTACCTCACTCACTGTTTCAATTGAATGGCTTTTAAATCCATTCGCTCAATGAATTACGCAAGATAGTGAATACAGTCAATGTCAAAAGAGCAAAATCAAAAGAGACTGGATAAACCGATAACGCCCTGTCATTAAGCCAATGAGAATTAGGTTATCAGAGTTCATTAGAGTGTTTACTAGATGATATTGGTATTAAGCTTATTAGCTTCCATTTTAGAAGCTAAATTAAGTGTAGTTTTAGAATCCAACTGAAACTGCACGCCGAATTAGAACACTTTTTGACACTGAAGAAAATAGAAAAAAATTCGGTCAATTAATCTCTTCTTTGTCTGTTTTTATCCCGATGTGCATCAAGGGCTTCATCGGCGGCTATTTTTTTGTTCTTTTCATTAAATCTTGATACTTAAAGAAGCAATGGTCGTTGAAAAAGCAATAATTTTTTTCCGTTTTGGTACTTCGTTGGTTTCATTTTCGGACAGTTAGTATGCAATCTTTCAAATCACGTAGCAAGAAAGAATTACAAGCATAGTAAACGCGTGCTTAAACGTCATAACAAAATTTTAAAGTTAAGAACAGCGCGCACACACACACACATAAACTTTGAAAGAAAACTTTTTTCCGGTACCGATAGAAGCCTGTAATGCCGTTTTTCTTGGAAGTAATCATTCGGAGGCGTTTTACCAGTTCTTTAAAGGGCTTTTAAATTTTGAAAATGATTAGTAACGGCTATAGAGTCGAGGATCTCTTTAGATTGAATTCGAGGGCGAAGAGGGCACTGGACTGGGTCCGACTCTGGAGTTTTACTCTCTCATTGGAGTGGAGCTACAGAGAAAGAGTCTTGCTATTTGGCTGTGCGATGACAGTGAGACAACCGTGGAACTAGACGAAATGGAACAGAGCGCAACCGACAATAGACAAATTCCAGATTCTCAACTGTGGAACACCAGTTCTGATGCTGTTGGACCCAAATCGTTATTCCGAGATGAAGAAAATTCACCAGAGTTGCAATCTTCTATTGAAGATCTGACTTTGAAAGTTAGAGAGGAAATTGAGACCGGTCAGAACAAATCTTTGACAGATGTTGTTGATACAAAACCGAAGTTGGATCGAGTATGGAACAAAGACAGAGGGTTATTCCCAGCACCCTATGCAGCCATTACTGATATCAAGAAAATTGAAGACATTTTCTATTTCATGGGAGCTCTGTTTGGCAAAGTGTTACAAGATGGACGAAAGATCGACTTGCCAATTAACAATCATGTTTTGAAACTTCTGGTATCGTCCAAAATTCCACTAGATACGAAATTAGATATGAAAAATGTGGAGAAATGGTTGCTTGCCGAGATGGAAAGCGCTGACATTGTGACCTTGGTCGAAAGTGTAGTAAGTGACCACTTGGCGAGCTTCATGAGAAGTCTGAAGAAATTGGCAGATCAGAAGAAACAGATCTCGAATGATGTGATGTTGTCAGATGATGAGAAAAAGGAGAAAATTTCCAGCTTGAAGTACGAACACGGTGACGCCATTATTAGTCTGGATGATTTAGAGTGAGTTCTTTGAATAATTGCTTTCTTAAATATTTCAGCTATTATTTTTTTCCTTGTGGTTTTTACTTTGCTATTTTTCAGCTGACCAATTTAAACTTTCGTCAGTGAAAAGGGGATTAATTGATCAAGCTTTGGTTGATGTAATCTTTGTCCGATCTGAGTCAATTTGTGATTTAGCGGTCCGGTCTGGCAATATAAGCAACAAAATTGAGTGGTGTCTCAATCACTTGATAATGAAGTAGTCTTGTTTTAGCATGAGTTTCACCTACTCTGCCTCCTCGACTGTCTATGGGTTCGAAGAAGTGGACCTCATTCCCAATGGTAGTCACATCACTCTCACCATCCACAATGTGGAGCAGTACCTAAGAGCACTTCCAGAGTTCCTCTTCTGTCATGGAATCAAACGTCAGATGGCCCAGTCAGTATCTCTTATCAAAATTAGACCTATTCTATTTTCAGGGAGCTAGGAGTATTAGCCGAGAGAAGAGTTAGACATTTTGTCCCCCCATCTACCCCCCAGATTAGCTGACATTATAACTTTTATGCTCTCAGGCGCAATTGCTATTTCTACATTGTAGCTTGCTATGAGTTGTTCTCGAACGTTCTTGCCACCCCTCCCTCGCTCACCACCCACCCACTGAGGCTAACCTCTATATTAAATTTGAGCTAGCTACTATCAAAGACCACCCCCTTCACCTCGCCTGTCGTCTGAGAGCAATTCTTGCGACGTTAGTTTGTTATCTTTTGCAAGTGGGCTCATAAAAACGCCGAGGGTACGAAACAAGATGGATCCTTGAAAAAAAATCTGCATCAACCATAGAACCCTCTGCAGTCAAGTTAAATTTTGTTTGGCAATTTTCGGAGTTGTTGGACCCTTTATTGATCGCCAATGCGTCATGCGCTCACTTACCCCAGTAACAGTAACAAAATGCATGTAATTTTGTGTCAACTAGTTACAGCATATGCGCTCGGGGACAGCAAATAATGTGTACCCAATAAGCTGGGGGTCAAACGGAAATGATGCTATTTTGAGCGTTGAATCTGTTTTTACTGTGAGAATGTTTCAGATTACTGAGTGGGTTGTGTGCGGTGTGTGATGTGAGCAGACTTTCGGGAGTGGTGTCTGCCGAAGAGTTGAAGTTGATGCTGTGTGGCGAACAGAGACTGCACTGGACTAGGGAAGACGTCATTAACCACTGCCAGCCAAAACTAGGGTTCACCAGAGAGAGGTGAGTAATCTGTAACTGGTTAATTGCTCTCAAAGCTATAGCATCTGGCATGCAATAGGCTCCATTAGCATCATTTAAAGCAGCTTTGTAGCCTATAGGCTGGGCTGGCTCACAACAACTGTGTTCCTTCATCCTATAAGCCAACTATTCTTGACTTCAATTACAAGACACGTTCTGAGTATATCTTCCGATGTTAGTTGGTTACGTTTAAGCGCTTAATTGATATAAGCTAGATAGTCGAAAATGTCACATTGTGTCTTAAATGCTTTTTATAGCTGCGAAGCAGTAAGCTGAGCGGAGCTATATTGCGGTGCTCTTGGTTTTTTTTACGACTCGAAGAAGAGTTTTGGTTTTCTTAAGGTTTTTTTACCGGAAGTATTATTCGTTCAGACGCTGTTTTGACCTAAAAGCGAAAGTGAGTAAAATTGCCGTGTGAACTAATTTTTTTCTGTGCGAGAGAAATTTTTTGATCATGCGCTGCGTTTGGTGAATGACTTTTTGACTTTGAAATGTAGTTTTTGACTGAATGGCACATAGAGATAACCGTTTTTAGCCGTTCTTTCGTCTAAGTGGCCCCAAGTTTTTGCTTGTAGTTTGTTTTTTATGAAGGAATGATTTTCATTCGATGCTATAGTGAAATGTAAACCTTGGAAGTTAATACCACAGTGCTTTGGAGAGCCTGAAAACGCGTTTCAAGTTCAAAATTGGAACATATT
>NW_027452756.1:0-10000 GCF_964194025.1 Convolutriloba macropyga
GCTAAACGATAAACCGAAAGGTCTGACGGGTCCTCATAAGAGGCATGGAGAAAGATCTGATACTAAAGTACCTCTCGGAAGTAATAAAATATGCCTGATGAAGCCGGGTATGATGTTTGTTGTTTGATGGCATTCATCGATTAGGTCTGGTGGATTCCCCATTACTCCGAGTGGTACTAGTAGAGGCTCCTACAGGGGTGAGCAAAGCGAGATCAAGCCTTAGGCAAGCTAGATCGAGCAGAACTGAAGCTGAAAAGCAAAATAAATGACAGGTCTGTCCAAATCAATAAACTTGAAATCCAGTGTGGTCACCACGGGTCACGAGGTGAATTCCTAGCGATTGTCTGCTGAACGTATAGGAAGGCCCGAAACGAACGATAATTTCATTGCACAGTGGAGATACTATACGTTCAGGAGTAGCATACATCGGGTTTGATCTATGATCATGTCTGGTCTCCGAGGATCCACCGGGTTACCAACTGGCACCGCTGTACTGGGTGTAAAACTGGGCCACCTGAAGTCCCGGGTGTAAAACTAGGTGCCTCTGTGCCAAAGTAGCGGCTTGCGTAGTGCATTATGCCTCCGGCTTGCGAAATGGTTATAAGCAATAACAACAGGACGCCGCGGGGTGTTCACTTAAAGGAGTAACGTTCTCTCAAGGGAGGGGATCTAAAAATCTTGATAAAACATTTATTCTATGCAAAATTTGTGCGCAAATTTTGCAAAGTAAAAAGCTGCACTGTAGCAAATTCTATGTGTGTAGCATTATTAGGGAAGTGTTGTTTGATGGCACCTCTCTACTTGATGCACCAAAGAACTACCTTGATGGCTCATGACCGCTGGTAATCTGTCGTCGCTAGTAGTTCGGAACTGAGAACAAATATGTTCGCAAATTACAACAATTATACAGCATATTGCTGAATAAAGCAGAACCGAATAATACTCAGTGACTTTACACCAAGACTGACTAATGTCTGGATTGTATCGTCCTACTCGAGTAAGGCGAAGAAAAGCTAGAAAGATACGCTTTTCACAAAGCAGGCTTAATGCATGCAAACCAAGGAGGAAGGAGTGATGCCCCTCCTTATAATAAGCAGAACCAAATAAAGAACAGACAGCATCATCTGTACAGTGACCAAGAAGAGGTGAAACTTCTGTATGTGAAAAGGCAATTTGAGCGAGATTTATTAGCAGACTAGTATTATGTTGTTTCTAGTAGGCGAAAGCCGAAACATCAACATGTGAAAATCTGATATTAAATCCTCAATCATTTTCCCTAGTATTATACAGCTATGAGTAACCTTAATTGGACACGGCAATTATTGCTGACCGGTGAAACTTTCGCATGGGAAAGACACACACACTTCTTGACAAAGCAATAAGTATTATGCTGTTTCTAGTACGCGAAAGCAGAAACATCAGCATGTGAAAGTTGTGAAGTTGAAGAATTTTTGTGTTGAGTACGATGTTGTTACTAGTAACCATGTCGACAGCTGAGAACTGTTCTCTAACCAATAGAAGGTGAAACTTCTGTATGTGAAAAGGCAATTTGAGCGAGATTTCTTAGCAGACTAGTATTATGTTGTTTCTAGTAGGCGAAAGCCGAAACATCAACATGTGAAAATCTGATATTAAATCCTCAATCATTTTCCCTAGTATTATACAGCTACTAGTAGCCGTAATTGGTCAGGGAAACATTGTTGACCGGTGAAACTTCACATGGGAAAGACACACAAATTACTTGACAAAACAATAAGTATTATGCTGTTTCTAGTATGCGAAAGCAGAAACATCAGCATGTGAAAGTTGTGAAGTTGAAAAGTTTTTGTGTTGAGTACGGTGTTGTTACTAGTAACCATGTCGACAGCTGGAAAGCTGTTCTCTAACCAATAAAAGGTAAAACTTCTGTATCTGAAGAGGCGGCGTGATTGAGATTTTTAACAGACTAGTATTATGTTGTTTCTAGTAGGCGAGAGCCGAAACATCGACATGTGAACATCTGGTTTTTAAATCATGAGTCAATTCTCCCTAGTATGATACAGTTGTTAGCCGGTATTGGTAACAGTAGAACAGAGATTTGGAGGGCAAAACCTGCTCATGGGAAATGCTCACAGAGCGCTATCTACCAGTACACATAGTATTATGCTGTTTCTAGTACGCGCGAGCCGAAACATCAGCATGTGAAATGTGTAATCGTGGGTAACTCTAAGTGTGTAGAGTACTGTGTAGTAACTAGTAGCCATGCCAAAGCATGCATTGAAACTCTTCGTGATTTAAAAAGCTCAAAGCAAGATTGACGAGGCCGCAAGGCTATGTCTTTCTAAATTCGAACAAATCGAAAGATTGTTCAAAGTACAATTAAACTGATTGATCCTGTCAGTTGCCATATGCTTGTCTGAAAGACTAAGCCATGCATGTGCAAGCGAAGCTTGAAAAAGTGGAACCGCGAATGGCTCATTAAATCAGTTACTATCTATTAGTTGATTTGCAAGCTAAATGAATAACTGCGGTAACCCTGCAGCTAATGCATGCTGATTGTCCGACACTGTCGGAGACTTTTACAAGACTACACCGGGTGATTTGCTAAGTACAGACACATCCCGTGATGAGTCCTAGTAACTGAAAGATCCCAGATAGCTTCGGCTTGGGGACGGAACTTCCGAATTTCTGACCTATCAACCTATGATGGTAGTGTAACGGACTACCATGGTTGTGACGGGTAACGGGGAATCAGGGTTCGATTCCGGAGAGGGAGCCTTAGAAACGGCTACCACATCCAAGGAAGGCAGCAGGCACGCAAATTACCCACTCTCCGCACGAGGAGGTAGTGACTAGAAATAATGATATGAACCTTTATGGTTTGTAATCAGAATGGAATGGACTTAAAAGCTCCATTGATGAACGAGTAGAGGGCAAGTCTGGTGCCAGCAGCCGCGGTAATACCAGCCTCTACAAGCGTATGCAATAGTTGCTGCGTTTAAAAAGCTCATAGTTGGATCTGTTTGAGTAGAACGGCAACATGGTCTTCAGTTAAATCTGTTGACTCGTTCCGCTCATCCTTCGCATCGAAGAAATAGTTTGCACTTAAATGTGACGAACTGTGGAAACGGTGTTTTCACCCTGAGAAAATTAGAGTGTTCAAAGCATCCTTTGGGATCGAATAATAAAGCATGGAATAATGGAGAATGACCCGCTACTCGATTGATGCCGGTTGGCTGAGTGCGGTAATGATTGAAAGGAACAGACGGGGGCATTTGTATTGCTACGTTAGAGGTGAAATTCTTGGATCGTGGCAAGACAAACTACTGCGAAAGCATTTGCCAAGAATGTTTTCATTAATCAAGAACGAAAGTCAGAGTATTGAAGAGGATTAGATACCCTCGTAATTCTGACCATAAACTATACCAACCTACAATTTGTCAAAGTCGATCTTGACTTGGCAAGAGATTAACCGGGAAACCAAAGTTTATTGGTTCCGGGGGAAGTATGGTTGCAAAATCGAAACTTAAAGGAATTGACGGAAGGGCACCACCAGGAGTGGAGCCTGCGGCTTAATTTGACTCAACACGGGAAAACTCACCCGGTCCAGACATCTTAAGGATTGACAGATTGAATATCTTTCATGATTATATGGGCGGTGGTGCATGGCCGTTCTTAGTTAGTGGAGTGATCTGTCTGGTTAATTCCGATAACGAACGAGATCTTCTCCATCTAAATAATGAAATTCACTATATGTGAATTCAAACACTTCTTAGAGGAACTATGCGGAATTAAATACCGCAGATGAAGTGAGGCTATAACAGGTCTGTGATGCCCTTAGATGTTCTGGACTGCACGCGCGCTACACTGTGTACTTTTAGATTGAGTACTCAGCCCTTGGTCCGAAATGGACTGGGCAATCAGAGAAAAGTACAGCGCTTCAAGGGGATCGTCTGTTGTAACTTGCAGACGTGAACCAGGAATTCCTGGTACTTATGAGTCAACAACTCATAGGGATTACGTCCCTGCCCTTTGTACACACCGCCCGTCGCTACTACTGATTGGATAGTTAAGCAAGAATTGCAAATTCCTACTGTTGGGACTTCGGTCTCCGGCAACGGGATGAAGCGGATCGAGCTTAATTGTCTAGAGGAAGTAAAAGTCGTAACAAGGTTTCCGTAGGGGAACCTGCGGAAGGATCAGTGATTGATTCCTTCGGGCATGGCTGCTGGTAGAGGCCATGTCTGTAGTGCGCATGACGCTCTGTCGCTAGAGATTGCTTGGCAACCAATCTCGAATTATGTATCGAGCTCAAAAACTACTTGTGTGGATACATAGTTCAGCAGTCATGGCAAGGGACTGCTTAAAGGGAGACTAGTTAGCAAAAGCAGCCTAGCAGAACTGCAGCTATCTAGATCTCAGAAGCTGGGTTATAGAAGCCCAGCTATAGACTTGTGAATGAGAAAGGCCTAAAAAGGTCCACAAGTCGCGTGGTTAGAACCGACACGCAAAAATCCCAGCGAGTGACAGAGCGTTGCGCTGTTCAGTGGGAAAGAGTTGAGCTACTCGGGGCGCCCACTGAACTTGCTCCGAGCCAAAGGCTCGAAAAAACACAGCTTAGCCTCAGATCCTTTACATAGAAGGCTAGCTAAAATAAACTTACCTTGGACGAGGGTAAAGTTTAGTCAGTTCTTAGGGGAGAGTAATCCACAGCTTCTCGCCCTCTGAACATTCTCCCAGATATGTAGGTCTGGGAGAGTCTCCTCCTGTTCTTCGGAATCTGGAGGTAGACAAAGACAGTACGATACGATCTTGCATCGGGATGACTAACCGATAATGATCATAATCTGACAATTTTTCCGGCTTGAGGCACCGGAGTCAGATTAAAGACACATACTGAACTAAAGGCGTATGTGCAAAGCTTGTCGGAGTGTAGAGAGTCAAGCTGAGTTGACTCGTCACGTGGTGATGACAACAGCCATGTGCAAAACACTCACAACTTTATCGTCTATGTGGAAAAGGTTGCTAACAGCGCTCTCTATGAGAGGCCCTCGCATATAACTATACGAGGAAAAGGCGATAGAGTTGTTTGAATGTGGGGCAGGTTCATCGACAAGCTAAGTTGATCACATTCTTGTTGTGGCATCCTACTAGAATTGGTCACGGTCTGCACCAACTCTCCCCAAGTTGGCCAGACTTAAAACTAGAAATAAGGTTTGCAGCTATGTGAACCTAGAAACTGTAAAGGAGTTGAAAGAACTTAAAGGAATTGAAAGAGGCCTTGAGGTATATCCTCTTGGTAAAGACCCACAAAAGCTCACAAAAGTGGCTTCGAAGGGCAAAACTGGTTCATCCAAAACAATTGGAGAGCTTAAAGCAGAACCAATTCGAATGAAACACTATTGGTGAAACTTCATCATGAGAACGTCACAAGCTGATCACGCTCTATGATATGACTAGTATTATGTTGCTTCTAGTAGGCTAAGCGCAAGCCGAAACATCAACATGTGAAAGTCGTAGAATTTTGCAATCAAACTGTGGCTAGTACTGTGATGTTACTAGTAACCTGGTGTTCCGTCATATGGCCAAGAGAGCATTTGAAGGCGAAACTTCTGCATGGGAAAGCTGCATCATGATCAAAATTTTATATCGAGTATTATGTTGACGTTAGTAGGCCTTGGCCGAAAACGCAGCATGTGAAAGGTATAGATAAAAGTTATTGTTGCAGTCAGTACTGTGTAGTTACTAGTAGCTGGATTTAAGCTCAAAATGAGACACTGTTGGTGAAACTTCATCATGAGAATGTCACAAGCTGATCAAGCTCTATGATATGACTAGTATTATGTTGCTTCTAGTAGGCTAAGCGCAAGCCGAAACATCAACATGTGAAAGTCGTAGAATTTTGCGATCAAATTGTGGCTAGTACTGTGATGTTACTAGTAACCTTGTGTTACGTCATATGGCCAAGAGAGCATTTGAAGGCGAAACTTCTGCATGGGGAAGCTGCATCATGAACAAAAGTTTATATCGAGTATTATGTTGACATTAGTAGGCCCTGGCCGAAAGCGCAGCATGTGAAAGGTATAGATAAAAGTTATCGTTGCAGTCAGTACTGTGTAGTTACTAGTAGCTGGATTTAAGCTCGAAATGAGACACTGTTGGTGAAACTTCATCATGAGAACGTCACAAGCTGATCACGCTCCATGATATGACTAGTATTATGTTGCTTCTAGTAGGCTAAGCGCAAGCCGAAACATCAACATGTGAAAGTCGTAGAATTTTGCGATCAAATTGTGGCTAGTACTGTGATGTTACTAGTAACCTTGTGTTACGTCATATGGCCAAGAGAGCATTTGAAGGCGAAACTTCTGCATGGGGAAGCTGCATCATGAACAAAAGTTTATATCGAGTATTATGTTGACGTTAGTAGGCCCTGGCCGAAAGCGCAGCATGTGAAAGGTATAGATAAAAGTTAGCGTTGCAGTCAGTACTGTGTAGTTACTAGTAGCTGGATTTAAGCTCGAAATGAGACACTGTTGGTGAAACTTCATCATGAGAACGTCACAAGCTGATCACGCTCTATGATATGACTAGTATTATGTTGCTTCTAGTAGGCTAAGCGCAAGCCGAAACATCAACATGTGAAAGTCGTAGAATTTTGCAATCAAACTGTGGCTAGTACTGTGATGTTACTAGTAACCTTTTCTTACGTCATATGGCCAAGAGAGCATTTGAAGGCGAAACTTCTGCATGGGGAAGCTGCATCATGAACAAAAGTTTATATCGAGTATTATGTTGACGTTAGTAGGCCCTGGCCGAAAGCGCAGCATGTGAAAGGTATAGATAAAAGTTATCGTTGCAGTCAGTACTGTGTAGTTACTAGTAGCTGGATTTAAGCTCGAAGTGAGACACTGTTGGTGAAACTTCATCATGAGAACGTCACAAGCTGATCACGCTCTATGATATGACTAGTATTATGTTGCTTATAGTAGGCTAAGCGCAAGCCGAAACATCAACATGTGAAAGTCGTAGAATTTTGCGATCAAATTGTGGCTAGTACTGTGATGTTACTAGTAACCTTGTGTTACGTCATATGGCCAAGAGAGCATTTGAAGGCGAAACTTCTGCATGGGGAAGCTGCATCATGAACAAAAGTTTATATCGAGTATTATGTTGACGTTAGTAGGCCCTGGCCGAAAGCGCAGCATGTGAAAGGTATAGATAAAAGTTAGCGTTGCAGTCAGTACTGTGTAGTTACTAGTAGCTGGATTTAAGCTCGAAATGAGACACTGTTGGTGAAACTTCATCATGAGAACGTCACAAGCTGATCACGCTCTATGATATGACTAGTATTATGTTGCTTCTAGTAGGCTAAGCGCAAGCCGAAACATCAACATGTGAAAGTCGTAGAATTTTGCAATCAAACTGTGGCTAGTACTGTGATGTTACTAGTAACCTTTTCTTACGTCATATGGCCAAGAGAGCATTTGAAGGCGAAACTTCTGCATGGGGAAGCTGCATCATGAACAAAAGTTTATATCGAGTATTATGTTGACGTTAGTAGGCCCTGGCCGAAAGCGCAGCATGTGAAAGGTATAGATAAAAGTTATCGTTGCAGTCAGTACTGTGTAGTTACTAGTAGCTGGATTTAAGCTCGAAGTGAGACACTGTTGGTGAAACTTCATCATGAGAACGTCACAAGCTGATCACGCTCTATGATATGACTAGTATTATGTTGCTTATAGTAGGCTAAGCGCAAGCCGAAACATCAACATGTGAAAGTCGTAGAATTTTGCGATCAAACTGTGGCTAGTACTTTGATGATGCTTGTAGCCAACCGAATTGGTTGAAAAGCCCAATAAGTAAGCTAACTTGGGAGAGCTTGTTGGAAACCAAATGCTACTAGATTGGTCCAAATACATCCTTCAACAGGGGATCACTTGGCTCGCTTTACGAAGAGGAGCACAGCTATATGTGTTAATTCGGTATGAATCGCAAGATTTGTTTACCGACCTCTCTAACGCAAAAGGCGGTCTCGGCTTCGGCTGTTGACTGCGTCCGATTCAGGGTTATATAACTCTCGATTGAACACATTGATGTTCTATTGTTGGTGCTTCCAATAAAATTGGAACACTTAAAGCAGAACCGATTCAAATAATAGCATTCTGATCAATGATTGCATTCCTTGATCAAGAACTGCTGGAGTCATTGTGATGGCGAATTTTCTTCATAAGAAAATTGCAAAGAGACGGAACTTAATGAGACTAGTATTATGTTGTTTCTAGTAAGCGGAAGCTGAAACAGCAACATGTGAAAATCAAGTTTTGTTCAATGATCTCGAGGCGATAAGTACTATGAAGCAACTAGTAGCCTAAGCATGACTCAGATTTGAGACAGTCAAAAAGACTGGCGAAACTTCTTCACATGAAAGTTACATAGAGAACTACAAATGTATACAGCGAGTATTATGTTGTTTCTAGTAGGCGAAAGCTGAAACATCAACATGTGAAAGTTGTCTGCAAACTGTAGAACGATATGTGATTAGTACTGTGCTGTTACTAGTAGCCAGTCTGACTGTAGAAGCCAAGACAAAGGGAAACTAATGCATCTGAAAAGGACAAGTTATGGAAAGGTATGCACGATAAGTATTATGTTGTTTCTAGTAAGCGGCAGCTGAAACATCAACATGTGAACGTCGTTGTGTACAGTAACCTAGAACTATATAGTCCTTAGTAACGTGCATTTACTAGTACCTGTAATTGGTATTCAGACTCAGGCAGTTTGGAATAGTTTGGCAAAGATGCACCAGAGAAAACTGGGATTTGATACAGAAATTGTTGAATACAAGTATTATGCTGCTTCTAGTAGGTTGAATCCGAAACAGCATGTGAAAATTGAAAACATTTCTGGTTCGAATTGTCACAAGTATTTGGTGATCTGAGTAGCCAAACTCACTACAACGCCAATTGAAGGCAAAAATTCTCAACGGGAAAAGCTATTCTCATTGAATGAGCTAACAAGACGAGTATTATGTTGCTTCTAGTAGGCGAAAGCCAAAACATCAACATGTGAAAGTCTTGCTGAACAAATTTAATGTTGTTGAGCTCAGTACCGTGTGAATTAGTAGCCATAATTGGCGAGCGAAAATTGAACTGGCGAAACTTCGTCTTTGGAAAATTGCAGATGCCGAGCACTTATTTTGCAACGAGTATTATGTTGACTGTAGTAAGCGAAAGCCGAAACAGCAACATGTGAAAGCTGTTGAAATTTGTGGTCATTTTGCAATAAGTACAAGGAGTGTAACTAGTAGCCAGGTCAAAATTTGGGATAAGAATGAGCAAAAATTCTGCATGAGAACAGTTGAAATTATGAAACTAAATTACAAAGACTAGTATTATGTTGTTTCGAGTACGCGAAAGCGGAAACATCAACATGTGAACGTTTGTAACGAAGTTTCGTTAATTTTCAGCCTAGTACTGAGCAAGAACGAGTAGCCTCATCTCCAATCCCACGCAAAATGTAGTGAAATATGTGAGTGAACCTTATTCACGGTGAGGGTTTCCCGAGGTCTGTATTGCAGCGAGTATTATGTTGCTTCTAGTAAGCGAAAGCTGAAACAACAACATTTGAAAGTTGGAATTAATGACTGAATGGAAACTTCGACCTGTGTTTGATAGTAGTAGCGAACAAAACTGCTGAATCGGTTTCTGTCTCATATTGGTCAGTGAACCAATTAAGAGACAATCAACTACATAACCTGAATTGGGCGAGAGAACCCCCTTAACTTAAGCATATCAGTAAGGGGAGGAAAAGAAATCAACTGAGAATCCCTTAGTAATGGCGAATGAACAGGGAAAAGCTCATCGGGAAGAGAAATGGCAACATTTCTCGGTGTCCGGTATGGTTTGATGCTAGACTGGTGAATTTGTCCTGATGTCTACTGGAAAGTAGCATCAAAGAAGGTGAAAATCCTGTAAAGGTCATTTTCGATACCAGTCATAATGGCTCATTCCTATGAGTA
>NW_027452756.1:15000-18701 GCF_964194025.1 Convolutriloba macropyga
GAGAAAAGCGCTCCCAAATGGCCTAACAGTGGCAGCCAATCAGAGTGCGAGAAAAGCGCTCCCAAATGGCCTAACAGTGGCAGCCAATCAGAGTGCGAGAAAAGCGCTCCCAAATGGCCTAACAGTGGCAGCCAATCAGAGTGCGAGAAAAGCGCTCCCAAATGGCCTAACAGTGGCAGCCAATCAGAGTGCGAGAAAAGCGCTCCCAAATGGCCTAACAGTGGCAGCCAATCAGAGTGCGAGAAAAGCGCTCCCAAATGGCCTAACAGTGGCAGCCAATCAGAGTGCGAGAAAAGCGCTCCCAAATGGCCTAACAGTGGCAGCCAATCAGAGTGCGAGAAAAGCGCTCCCAAATGGCCTAACAGTGGCAGCCAATCAGAGTGCGAGAAAAGCGCTCCCAAATGGCCTAACAGTGGCAGCCAGCTAGAGCTAGCTTAAGTTAGCTTGGGTTAGCTTGAGTTAGCTTTAATTAGCTTTAATTAGCTTAAGCTAGCTTAAGTTAGCTTGGGTTAGCTTGAGTTAGCTTGAGCTAGCTTGAGTTAGCTTGAATTAGCTTGAGTTAGCTTGAATTAGCTTGAGTTAGCTTGAGTTAGCTTGAATTAGCTTGAGTTAGCTTGAGTTAGCTCGGGTTAGCTTGAGTTTGACTTCATTAACCCAAGTTAGCTTGGGTTAACTTCATTAAGTTAGCTTGAACTAGCTTGAGTTAGCTTGAGTTAGCTTGAGTTAGCTTGAGTTAGCTTGAGTTAGCTTGTCTTAGCTTTAGCTAGCTTGAGTTAGCTTGAACTAGCTTTAGCTACCTTGAGTTAGCTTGAGTTAGCTCGGGTTAGCTTGAGTTAGCTTGAGTTAGCTTGAGTTAGCTTTAGCTAGCTTGAGTTAGCTTGAGTTAGCTTGAGTTAGCTTGAGTTAGCTTGAATTAGCTTGAGTTAGCTTGAGTTAGCTTTAGCTAGCTTGGGTTAGCTTGAGCTAGCTTGAGTTAGCTCGGGTTAGCTTGAGTTAGCTTGAGTTAGCTTTAGCTAGCTTGAGTTAGCTTGAGTTAGCTTGAGTTAGCTTGAGTTAGCTTTAGCTAGCTTGAGTTAGCTTGAACTAGCTTGAGTTAGCTTGAGCTAGCTTGAGTTAGCTTGAGTTAGCTTGAGTTAGCTTTAGCTAGCTTGAGTTAGCTTGAACTAGCTTTAGTTAGCTTGAGTTAGCTTGAGTTAGCTTGAGTTAGCTTGAGTTAGCTTGTCTTAGCTTTAGCTAGCTTGAGTTAGCTTGAACTAGCTTTAGCTACCTTGAGTTAGCTTGAGTTAGCTCGGGTTAGCTTGAGTTAGCTTGAGTTAGCTTGAGTTAGCTTTAGCTAGCTTGAGTTAGCTTGAGTTAGCTTGAGTTAGCTTGAACTAGCTTGAGTTAGCTTGAGTTAGCTTGAGTTAGCTTGAGTTAGCTTGAGTTAGCTTGAGTTAGCTTGTCTTAGCTTTAGCTAGCTTGAGTTAGCTTGAACTAGCTTTAGCTACCTTGAGTTAGCTTGAGTTAGCTCGGGTTAGCTTGAGTTAGCTTGAGTTAGCTTGAGTTAGCTTTAGCTAGCTTGAGTTAGCTTGAGTTAGCTTGAGTTAGCTTGAGTTAGCTTGAATTAGCTTGAGTTAGCTTGAGTTAGCTTTAGCTAGCTTGGGTTAGCTTGAGCTAGCTTGAGTTAGCTCGGGTTAGCTTGAGTTAGCTTGAGTTAGCTTTAGCTAGCTTGAGTTAGCTTGAGTTAGCTTGAGTTAGCTTGAGTTAGCTTTAGCTAGCTTGAGTTAGCTTGAACTAGCTTGAGTTAGCTTGAGCTAGCTTGAGTTAGCTTGAGTTAGCTTGAGTTAGCTTTAGCTAGCTTGAGTTAGCTTGAACTAGCTTGAGTTAGCTTGAGTTAGCTTGAGTTAGCTTGTCTTAGCTTTAGCTAGCTTGAGCTAGCTTGAACTAGCTTTAGCTACCTTGAGTTAGCTTGAGTTAGCTCGGGTTAGCTTGAGTTAGCTTGAGTTAGCTTGAGTTAGCTTTAGCTAGCTTGAGTTAGCTTGAGTTAGCTTGAGTTAGCTTGAACTAGCTTGAGTTAGCTTGAGTTAGCTTGAGTTAGCTTGAGTTAGCTTGAGTTAGCTTGTCTTAGCTTTAGCTAGCTTGAGTTAGCTTGAACTAGCTTTAGCTACCTTGAGTTAGCTTGAGTTAGCTCGGGTTAGCTTGAGTTAGCTTGAGTTAGCTTGAGTTAGCTTTAGCTAGCTTGAGTTAGCTTGAGTTAGCTTGAGTTAGCTTGAGTTAGCTTGAATTAGCTTGAGTTAGCTTGAGTTAGCTTTAGCTAGCTTGGGTTAGCTTGAGCTAGCTTGAGTTAGCTCGGGTTAGCTTGAGTTAGCTTGAGTTAGCTTTAGCTAGCTTGAGTTAGCTTGAGTTAGCTTGAGTTAGCTTGAGTTAGCTTTAGCTAGCTTGAGTTAGCTTGAACTAGCTTGAGTTAGCTTGAGCTAGCTTGAGTTAGCTTGAGTTAGCTTGAGTTAGCTTTAGCTAGCTTGAGTTAGCTTGAACTAGCTTGAGTTAGCTTGAGCTAGCTTGAGTTAGCTTGAGTTAGCTTGAGTTAGCTTTAGCTAGCTTGAGTTAGCTTGAACTAGCTTGAGTTAGCTTGAGTTAGCTTGAGTTAGCTTGAGTTAGCTTGTCTTAGCTTTAGCTAGCTTGAGCTAGCTTGAACTAGCTTTAGCTACCTTGAGTTAGCTTGAGTTAGCTCGGGTTAGCTTGAGTTAGCTTGAGTTAGCTTGAGTTTAGCTTGAGCTAGCTTGAGTTAGCTTGAGTTAGCTTGAGTTAGCTTTAGCTAGCTTGAGTTAGCTTGAACTAGCTTGAGTTAGCTTGAGCTAGCTTGAGTTAGCTTGAGTTAGCTTGAGTTAGCTTTAGCTAGCTTGAGTTAGCTTGAACTAGCTTGAGTTAGCTTGAGTTAGCTTGAGTTAGCTTGAGTTAGCTTGTCTTAGCTTTAGCTAGCTTGAGCTAGCTTGAACTAGCTTTAGCTACCTTGAGTTAGCTTGAGTTAGCTCGGGTTAGCTTGAGTTAGCTTGAGTTAGCTTGAGTTAGCTTTAGCTAGCTTGAGTTAGCTTGAGTTAGCTTGAGTTAGCTTGAACTAGCTTGAGTTAGCTTGAGTTAGCTTGAGTTAGCTTGAGTTAGCTTGAGTTAGCTTGAGTTAGCTTGTCTTAGCTTTAGCTAGCTTGAGTTAGCTTGAACTAGCTTTAGCTACCTTGAGTTAGCTTGAGTTAGCTCGGGTTAGCTTGAGTTAGCTTGAGTTAGCTTGAGTTAGCTTTAGCTAGCTTGAGTTAGCTTGAGTTAGCTTGAGTTAGCTTGAGTTAGCTTGAATTAGCTTGAGTTAGCTTGAGTTAGCTTTAGCTAGCTTGGGTTAGCTTGAGCTAGCTTGAGTTAGCTCGGGTTAGCTTGAGTTAGCTTGAGTTAGCTTTAGCTAGCTTGAGTTAGCTTGAGTTAGCTTGAGTTAGCTTGAGTTAGCTTTAGCTAGCTTGAGTTAGCTTGAACTAGCTTGAGTTAGCTTGAGCTAGCTTGAGTTAGCTTGAGTTAGCTTGAGTTAGCTTTAGCTAGCTTGAGTTAGCTTGAACTAGCTTTAGTTAGCTTGAGTTAGCTTGAGTTAGCTTGAGTTAGCTTGAGTTAGCTTGTCTTAGCTTTAGCTAGCTTGAGTTAGCTTGAACTAGCTTTAGCTACCTTGAGTTAGCTTGAGTTAGCTC
>NW_027452757.1:0-17327 GCF_964194025.1 Convolutriloba macropyga
AGTTAGCTTGAACTAGCTTTAGCTACCTTGAGTTAGCTTGAGTTAGCTCGGGTTAGCTTGAGTTAGCTTGAGTTAGCTTGAGTTAGCTTTAGCTAGCTTGAGTTAGCTTGAGTTAGCTTGAGTTAGCTTGAGTTAGCTTGAATTAGCTTGAGTTAGCTTGAGTTAGCTTTAGCTAGCTTGGGTTAGCTTGAGCTAGCTTGAGTTAGCTCGGGTTAGCTTGAGTTAGCTTGAGTTAGCTTTAGCTAGCTTGAGTTAGCTTGAGTTAGCTTGAGTTAGCTTGAGTTAGCTTTAGCTAGCTTGAGTTAGCTTGAACTAGCTTGAGTTAGCTTGAGCTAGCTTGAGTTAGCTTGAGTTAGCTTGAGTTAGCTTTAGCTAGCTTGAGTTAGCTTGAACTAGCTTTAGTTAGCTTGAGTTAGCTTGAGTTAGCTTTAGCTAGCTTGGGTTAGCTTGAGCTAGCTTGAGTTAGCTCGGGTTAGCTTGAGTTAGCTTGAGTTAGCTTTAGCTAGCTTGAGTTAGCTTGAGTTAGCTTGAGTTAGCTTGAGTTAGCTTTAGCTAGCTTGAGTTAGCTTGAACTAGCTTGAGTTAGCTTGAGCTAGCTTGAGTTAGCTTGAGTTAGCTTGAGTTAGCTTTAGCTAGCTTGAGTTAGCTTGAACTAGCTTTAGTTAGCTTGAGTTAGCTTGAGTTAGCTTGAGTTAGCTTGAGTTAGCTTGTCTTAGCTTTAGCTAGCTTGAGTTAGCTTGAACTAGCTTTAGCTACCTTGAGTTAGCTTGAGTTAGCTCGGGTTAGCTTGAGTTAGCTTGAGTTAGCTTGAGTTAGCTTTAGCTAGCTTGAGTTAGCTTGAGTTAGCTTGAGTTAGCTTGAGTTAGCTTGAGTTAGCTTGAGTTAGCTTGTCTTAGCTTTAGCTAGCTTGAGTTAGCTTGAACTAGCTTTAGCTACCTTGAGTTAGCTTGAGTTAGCTCGGGTTAGCTTGAGTTAGCTTGAGTTAGCTTGAGTTAGCTTTAGCTAGCTTGAGTTAGCTTGAGTTAGCTTGAGTTAGCTTGAGTTAGCTTGAATTAGCTTGAGTTAGCTTGAGTTAGCTTTAGCTAGCTTGGGTTAGCTTGAGCTAGCTTGAGTTAGCTCGGGTTAGCTTGAGTTAGCTTGAGTTAGCTTTAGCTAGCTTGAGTTAGCTTGAGTTAGCTTGAGTTAGCTTGAGTTAGCTTTAGCTAGCTTGAGTTAGCTTGAACTAGCTTGAGTTAGCTTGAGCTAGCTTGAGTTAGCTTGAGTTAGCTTGAGTTAGCTTTAGCTAGCTTGAGTTAGCTTGAACTAGCTTGAGTTAGCTTGAGTTAGCTTGAGTTAGCTTGTCTTAGCTTTAGCTAGCTTGAGCTAGCTTGAACTAGCTTTAGCTACCTTGAGTTAGCTTGAGTTAGCTCGGGTTAGCTTGAGTTAGCTTGAGTTAGCTTGAGTTAGCTTTAGCTAGCTTGAGTTAGCTTGAGTTAGCTTGAGTTAGCTTGAACTAGCTTGAGTTAGCTTGAGTTAGCTTGAGTTAGCTTGAGTTAGCTTGAGTTAGCTTGTCTTAGCTTTAGCTAGCTTGAGTTAGCTTGAACTAGCTTTAGCTACCTTGAGTTAGCTTGAGTTAGCTCGGGTTAGCTTGAGTTAGCTTGAGTTAGCTTGAGTTAGCTTTAGCTAGCTTGAGTTAGCTTGAGTTAGCTTGAGTTAGCTTGAGTTAGCTTGAATTAGCTTGAGTTAGCTTGAGTTAGCTTTAGCTAGCTTGGGTTAGCTTGAGCTAGCTTGAGTTAGCTCGGGTTAGCTTGAGTTAGCTTGAGTTAGCTTTAGCTAGCTTGAGTTAGCTTGAGTTAGCTTGAGTTAGCTTGAGTTAGCTTTAGCTAGCTTGAGTTAGCTTGAACTAGCTTGAGTTAGCTTGAGCTAGCTTGAGTTAGCTTGAGTTAGCTTGAGTTAGCTTTAGCTAGCTTGAGTTAGCTTGAACTAGCTTGAGTTAGCTTGAGCTAGCTTGAGTTAGCTTGAGTTAGCTTGAGTTAGCTTTAGCTAGCTTGAGTTAGCTTGAACTAGCTTGAGTTAGCTTGAGTTAGCTTGAGTTAGCTTGAGTTAGCTTGTCTTAGCTTTAGCTAGCTTGAGCTAGCTTGAACTAGCTTTAGCTACCTTGAGTTAGCTTGAGTTAGCTCGGGTTAGCTTGAGTTAGCTTGAGTTAGCTTGAGTTAGCTTGAGCTAGCTTGAGTTAGCTTGAGTTAGCTTGAGTTAGCTTTAGCTAGCTTGAGTTAGCTTGAACTAGCTTGAGTTAGCTTGAGCTAGCTTGAGTTAGCTTGAGTTAGCTTGAGTTAGCTTTAGCTAGCTTGAGTTAGCTTGAACTAGCTTGAGTTAGCTTGAGTTAGCTTGAGTTAGCTTGAGTTAGCTTGTCTTAGCTTTAGCTAGCTTGAGCTAGCTTGAACTAGCTTTAGCTACCTTGAGTTAGCTTGAGTTAGCTCGGGTTAGCTTGAGTTAGCTTGAGTTAGCTTGAGTTAGCTTTAGCTAGCTTGAGTTAGCTTGAGTTAGCTTGAGTTAGCTTGAACTAGCTTGAGTTAGCTTGAGTTAGCTTGAGTTAGCTTGAGTTAGCTTGAGTTAGCTTGAGTTAGCTTGTCTTAGCTTTAGCTAGCTTGAGTTAGCTTGAACTAGCTTTAGCTACCTTGAGTTAGCTTGAGTTAGCTCGGGTTAGCTTGAGTTAGCTTGAGTTAGCTTGAGTTAGCTTTAGCTAGCTTGAGTTAGCTTGAGTTAGCTTGAGTTAGCTTGAGTTAGCTTGAATTAGCTTGAGTTAGCTTGAGTTAGCTTTAGCTAGCTTGGGTTAGCTTGAGCTAGCTTGAGTTAGCTCGGGTTAGCTTGAGTTAGCTTGAGTTAGCTTTAGCTAGCTTGAGTTAGCTTGAGTTAGCTTGAGTTAGCTTGAGTTAGCTTTAGCTAGCTTGAGTTAGCTTGAACTAGCTTGAGTTAGCTTGAGCTAGCTTGAGTTAGCTTGAGTTAGCTTGAGTTAGCTTTAGCTAGCTTGAGTTAGCTTGAACTAGCTTTAGTTAGCTTGAGTTAGCTTGAGTTAGCTTGAGTTAGCTTGAGTTAGCTTGTCTTAGCTTTAGCTAGCTTGAGTTAGCTTGAACTAGCTTTAGCTACCTTGAGTTAGCTTGAGTTAGCTCGGGTTAGCTTGAGTTAGCTTGAGTTAGCTTGAGTTAGCTTTAGCTAGCTTGAGTTAGCTTGAGTTAGCTTGAGTTAGCTTGAGTTAGCTTGAGTTAGCTTGAGTTAGCTTGTCTTAGCTTTAGCTAGCTTGAGTTAGCTTGAACTAGCTTTAGCTACCTTGAGTTAGCTTGAGTTAGCTCGGGTTAGCTTGAGTTAGCTTGAGTTAGCTTGAGTTAGCTTTAGCTAGCTTGAGTTAGCTTGAGTTAGCTTGAGTTAGCTTGAGTTAGCTTGAATTAGCTTGAGTTAGCTTGAGTTAGCTTTAGCTAGCTTGGGTTAGCTTGAGCTAGCTTGAGTTAGCTCGGGTTAGCTTGAGTTAGCTTGAGTTAGCTTTAGCTAGCTTGAGTTAGCTTGAGTTAGCTTGAGTTAGCTTGAGTTAGCTTTAGCTAGCTTGAGTTAGCTTGAACTAGCTTGAGTTAGCTTGAGCTAGCTTGAGTTAGCTTGAGTTAGCTTGAGTTAGCTTTAGCTAGCTTGAGTTAGCTTGAACTAGCTTGAGTTAGCTTGAGTTAGCTTGAGTTAGCTTGAGTTAGCTTGAGTTAGCTTGTCTTAGCTTTAGCTAGCTTGAGTTAGCTTGAACTAGCTTTAGCTACCTTGAGTTAGCTTGAGTTAGCTCGGGTTAGCTTGAGTTAGCTTGAGTTAGCTTGAGTTAGCTTTAGCTAGCTTGAGTTAGCTTGAGTTAGCTTGAGTTAGCTTGAACTAGCTTGAGTTAGCTTGAGTTAGCTTGAGTTAGCTTGAGTTAGCTTGAGTTAGCTTGTCTTAGCTTTAGCTAGCTTGAGTTAGCTTGAACTAGCTTTAGCTACCTTCAGTTAGCTTGAGTTAGCTCGGGTTAGCTTGAGTTAGCTTGAGTTAGCTTGAGTTAGCTTTAGCTAGCTTGAGTTAGCTTGAGTTAGCTTGAGTTAGCTTGAGTTAGCTTGAATTAGCTTGAGTTAGCTTGAGTTAGCTTTAGCTAGCTTGGGTTAGCTTGAGCTAGCTTGAGTTAGCTCGGGTTAGCTTGAGTTAGCTTGAGTTAGCTTTAGCTAGCTTGAGTTAGCTTGAGTTAGCTTGAGTTAGCTTGAGTTAGCTTTAGCTAGCTTGAGTTAGCTTGAGCTAGCTGAGTTAGCTTGAGTTAGCTAGCTTGAGCTTGAGCTAGCTAGCTAGCTTGAGCTTGAGCTAGCTAGCTCGCTTGAGCTTGAGCTTGAGCTAGCTAGCTTGAGCTTGAGCTAGCTAGCTAGCTTGAGCTTGAGCTTGAGCTAGCTGGCTTGAGCTTGAGCTAGCTAGCTTGAGCTTGAGCTAGCTAGCTAGCTAGCTTGAGCTTGAGCTTGAGCTAGCTAGCTAGCTTGAGCTAGCTATCTAGCTTGAGCTTGAGCTAGCTAGCTAGCTTGAGCTTGAGCTTGAGCTTGAGCTAGCTGGCTTGAGCTTGAGCTAGCTAGCTTGAGCTTGAGCTAGCTAGCTAGCTTGAGCTTGAGCTTGAGCTAGCTGGCTTGAGCTTGAGCTAGCTAGCTTGAGCTTGAGCTAGCTAGCTAGCTTGAGCTTGAGCTTGAGCTAGCTAGCTAGCTAGCTTGAGCTTGAGCTTGAGCTTGAGCTAGCTAGCTTGAGCTTGAGCTAGCTAGCTAGCTTGAGCTTGAGCTTGAGCTAGCTAGCTTGAGCTTGAGCTTGAGCTAGCTAGCTTGAGCTTGAGCTTGAGCTAGCTAGCTTGAGCTTGAGCTTGAGCTAGCTAGCTTGAGCTTGAGCTTGAGCTAGCTAGCTAGCTAGCTTGAGCTTGAGCTAGCTAGCTTGAGCTTGAGCTAGCTAGCTAGCTTGAGATTGAGCTTGAGCTAGCTGGCTTGAGCTTGAGCTAGCTAGCTTGAGCTTGAGCTAGCTAGCTTGAGCTTGAGCTAGCTAGCTAGCTTGAACTTGAGCTAGCTAGCTAGCTTGAGCTTGAGCTTGAGCTAGCTAGCTAGCTTGAGCTTGAGCTTGAGCTAGCTGGCTTGAGCTTGAGCTAGCTAGCTTGAGCTTGAGCTAGCTAGCTTGAGCTTGAGCTAGCTAGCTAGCTTGAACTTGAGCTAGCTAGCTAGCTTGAGCTTGAGCTAGCTAGCTAGCTTGAGCTTGAGCTAGCTAGCTAGCTTGAGCTTGAGCTTGAGCTAGCTAGCTTGAGCTTGAGCTTGAG
Source organism: Convolutriloba macropyga (assembly GCF_964194025.1). Taxonomy (NCBI): domain Eukaryota; kingdom Metazoa; phylum Xenacoelomorpha; order Acoela; family Convolutidae; genus Convolutriloba; species Convolutriloba macropyga. The sequence goes on from NW_027452757.1 coordinate 5,312, forward strand.
CTAGCTAGCTAGCTTGAGCTTGAGCTAGCTAGCTTGAGCTTGAGCTAGCTAGCTTGAGCTTGAGCTAGCTAGCTAGCTTGAGCTTGAGCTAGCTAGCTAGCTTGAACTTGAGCTAGCTAGCTAGCTTGAGCTTGAGCTAGCTAGCTAGCTTGAGCTAGCTAGCTAGCTTGAGCTTGAGCTTGAGCTAGCTAGCTTGAGCTTGAGCTAGCTAGCTAGCTTGAGCTTGAGCTAGCTAGCTAGCTTGAGCTTGAGCTAGCTAGCTAGCTTGAGCTTGAGCTTGAGCTAGCTAGCTTGAGCTTGAGCTTGAGCTAGCTAGCTAGCTTGAGCTTGAGCTAGCTAGCTTGAGCTTGAGCTAGCTAGCTTGAGCTTGAGCTAGCTAGCAAGCTTGTGCTTGAGCTAGCTAGCTAGCTTGAGCTTGAGCTTGAGCTAGCTAGCTTGAGCTTGAGCTAGCTAGCTTGAGCTTGAGCTAGCTAGCTTGAGCTTGAGCTAGCTAGCAAGCTTGTGCTTGAGCTAGCTAGCTAGCTTGAGCTTGAGCTTGAGCTAGCTGGCTTGAGCTTGAGCTAGCTAGCTTGAGCTTGAGCTAGCTAGCTTGAGCTTGACCTAGCTAGCTAGCTTGAACTTGAGCTAGCTAGCTAGCTTGAGCTTGAGCTAGCTAGCTAGCTTGAGCTTGAGCTAGCTAGCTAGCTTGAGCTTGAGCTTGAGCTAGCTAGCTTGAGCTTGAGCTTGAGCTAGCTAGCTAGCTTGAGCTTGAGCTAGCTAGCTTGAGCTTGAGCTAGCTAGCTTGAGCTTGAGCTAGCTAGCTAGCTTGAGCTTGAGCTAGCTAGCTAGCTTGAACTTGAGCTAGCTAGCTAGCTTGAGTTTGAGCTAGCTAGCTTGAGCTTGAGCTAGCTAGCTTGAGCTTGAGCTAGCTAGCTAGCTTGAACTTGAGCTAGCTAGCTAGCTTGAGCTTGAGCTAGCTAGCTAGCTTGAGCTTGAGCTAGCTAGCTAGCTTGAGCTTGAGCTTGAGCTAGCTAGCTTGAGCTTGAGCTTGAGCTAGCTAGCTAGCTTGAGCTTGAGCTAGCTAGCTTGAGCTTGAGCTAGCTAGCTTGAGCTTGAGCTAGCTAGCTAGCTTGAGCTTGAGCTAGCTAGCTAGCTTGAACTTGAGCTAGCTAGCTAGCTTGAGCTTGAGCTAGCTAGCTTGAGCTTGAGCTAGCTAGCTAGCTTGAGCTTGAGCTTGAGCTAGCTAGCTAGCTAGCTTGAGCTTGAGCTTGAGCTTGAGCTAGCTAGCTTGAGCTTGAGCTAGCTAGCTAGCTTGAGCTTGGGCTTGAGCTAGCTAGCTTGAGCTTGAGCTTGAGCTAGCTAGCTTGAGCTTGAGCTTGAGCTAGCTAGCTTGAGCTTGAGCTTGAGCTAGCTAGCTTGAGCTTGAGCTTGAGCTAGCTAGCTAGCTAGCTTGAGCTTGAGCTAGCTAGCTTGAGCTTGAGCTAGCTAGCTAGCTTGAGCTTGAGCTTGAGCTAGCTGGCTTGAGCTTGAGCTAGCTAGCTTGAGCTTGAGCTAGCTAGCTTGAGCTTGAGCTAGCTAGCTAGCTTGAACTTGAGCTAGCTAGCTAGCTTGAGCTTGAGCTTGAGCTTGAGCTAGCTAGCTAGCTTGAGCTTGAGCTTGAGCTAGCTGGCTTGAGCTTGAGCTAGCTAGCTTGAGCTTGAGCTAGCTAGCTTGAGCTTGAGCTAGCTAGCTAGCTTGAACTTGAGCTAGCTAGCTAGCTTGAGCTTGAGCTAGCTAGCTAGCTTGAGCTTGAGCTAGCTAGCTAGCTTGAGCTTGAGCTTGAGCTAGCTAGCTTGAGCTTGAGCTTGAGCTAGCTAGCTAGCTTGAGCTTGAGCTAGCTAGCTTGAGCTTGAGCTAGATAGCTTGAGCTTGAGCTAGCTAGCTAGCTTGAGCTAGCTAGCTAGCTTGAGCTTGAGCTTGAGCTAGCTAGCTTGAGCTTGAGCTAGCTAGCTAGCTTGAGCTTGAGCTAGCTAGCTAGCTTGAGCTTGAGCTAGCTAGCTAGCTTGAGCTTGAGCTTGAGCTAGCTAGCTTGAGCTTGAGCTTGAGCTAGCTAGCTAGCTTGAGCTTGAGCTAGCTAGCTTGAGCTTGAGCTAGCTAGCTTGAGCTTGAGCTAGCTAGCAAGCTTGTGCTTGAGCTAGCTAGCTAGCTTGAGCTTGAGCTTGAGCTAGCTAGCTTGAGCTTGAGCTAGCTAGCTTGAGCTTGAGCTAGCTAGCTTGAGCTTGAGCTAGCTAGCAAGCTTGTGCTTGAGCTAGCTAGCTAGCTTGAGCTTGAGCTTGAGCTAGCTGGCTTGAGCTTGAGCTAGCTAGCTTGAGCTTGAGCTAGCTAGCTTGAGCTTGAGCTAGCTAGCTAGCTTGAACTTGAGCTAGCTAGCTAGCTTGAGCTTGAGCTAGCTAGCTAGCTTGAGCTTGAGCTAGCTAGCTAGCTTGAGCTTGAGCTTGAGCTAGCTAGCTTGAGCTTGAGCTTGAGCTAGCTAGCTAGCTTGAGCTTGAGCTAGCTAGCTTGAGCTTGAGCTAGCTAGCTTGAGCTTGAGCTAGCTAGCTAGCTTGAGCTTGAGCTAGCTAGCTAGCTTGAACTTGAGCTAGCTAGCTAGCTTGAGTTTGAGCTAGCTAGCTTGAGCTTGAGCTAGCTAGCTTGAGCTTGAGCTAGCTAGCTAGCTTGAACTTGAGCTAGCTAGCTAGCTTGAGCTTGAGCTAGCTAGCTAGCTTGAGCTTGAGCTAGCTAGCTAGCTTGAGCTTGAGCTTGAGCTAGCTAGCTTGAGCTTGAGCTTGAGCTAGCTAGCTAGCTTGACTTGAGCTAGCTAGCTAGCTTGAGCTTGAGCTAGCTAGCTAGCTTGAGCTAGCTAGCTAGCTTGAGCTTGAGCTTGAGCTTGAGCTAGCTAGCTTGAGCTTGAGCTAGCTAGCTAGCTTGAGCTTGAGCTAGCTAGCTAGCTTGAGCTTGAGCTAGCTAGCTAGCTTGAGCTTGAGCTTGAGCTAGCTAGCTTGAGCTTGAGCTAGCTAGCTAGCTTGAGCTTGAGCTAGCTAGCTAGCTTGAGCTTGAGCTTGAGCTAGCTAGCTTGAGCTTGAGCTTGAGCTAGCTAGCTAGCTTGAGCTTGAGCTAGCTAGCTTGAGCTTGAGCTAGCTAGCTTGAGCTTGAGCTAGCTAGCTAGCTTGTGCTTGAGCTAGCTAGCTAGCTTGAGCTTGAGCTTGAGCTAGCTGGCTTGAGCTTGAGCTAGCTAGCTTGAGCTTGAGCTAGCTAGCTTGAGCTTGAGCTAGCTAGCTAGCTTGAACTTGAGCTAGCTAGCTAGCTTGAGCTTGAGCTAGCTAGCTAGCTTGAGCTTGAGCTAGCTAGCTAGCTTGAGCTTGAGCTTGAGCTAGCTAGCTTGAGCTTGAGCTTGAGCTAGCTAGCTAGCTTGAGCTTGAGCTAGCTAGCTTGAGCTTGAGCTAGCTAGCTTGAGCTTGAGCTAGCTAGCTAGCTTGAGCTTGAGCTAGCTAGCTAGCTTGAACTTGAGCTAGCTAGCTAGCTTGAGCTTGAGCTAGCTAGCTAGCTTGAGCTAGCTAGCTAGCTTGAGCTTGAGCTTGAGCTAGCTAGCTTGAGCTTGAGCTAGCTAGCTAGCTTGAGCTTGAGCTAGCTAGCTAGCTTGAGCTTGAGCCGCTAGCTAGCTTGAGCTTGAGCTTGAGCTAGCTAGCTTGAGCTTGAGCTTGAGCTAGCTAGCTAGCTTGAGCTTGAGCTAGCTAGCTTGAGCTTGAGCTAGCTAGCTTGAGCTTGAGCTAGCTAGCAAGCTTGTGCTTGAGCTAGCTAGCTAGCTTGAGCTTGAGCTTGAGCTAGCTAGCTTGAGCTTGAGCTAGCTAGCTTGAGCTTGAGCTAGCTAGCTTGAGCTTGAGCTAGCTAGCAAGCTTGTGCTTGAGCTAGCTAGCTAGCTTGAGCTTGAGCTTGAGCTAGCTGGCTTGAGCTTGAGCTAGCTAGCTTGAGCTTGAGCTAGCTAGCTTGAGCTTGAGCTAGCTAGCTAGCTTGAACTTGAGCTAGCTAGCTAGCTTGAGCTTGAGCTAGCTAGCTAGCTTGAGCTTGAGCTAGCTAGCTAGCTTGAGCTTGAGCTTGAGCTAGCTAGCTTGAGCTTGAGCTTGAGCTAGCTAGCTAGCTGGAGCTTGAGCTAGCTAGCTTGAGCTTGAGCTAGCTAGCTTGAGCTTGAGCTAGCTAGCTAGCTTGAGCTTGAGCTAGCTAGCTAGCTTGAACTTGAGCTAGCTAGCTAGCTTGAGTTTGAGCTAGCTAGCTTGAGCTTGAGCTAGCTAGCTTGAGCTTGAGCTAGCTAGCTAGCTTGAACTTGAGCTAGCTAGCTAGCTTGAGCTTGAGCTTGAGCTAGCTAGCTTGAGCTTGAGCTTGAGCTAGCTAGCTAGCTTGAGCTTGAGCTAGCTAGCTTGAGCTTGAGCTAGCTAGCTTGAGCTTGAGCTAGCTAGCTAGCTTGAGCTTGAGCTAGCTAGCTAGCTTGAACTTGAGCTAGCTAGCTAGCTTGAGCTTGAGCTAGCTAGCTAGCTTGAGCTAGCTAGCTAGCTTGAGCTTGAGCTTGAGCTTGAGCTAGCTAGCTTGAGCTTGAGCTAGCTAGCTAGCTTGAGCTTGAGCTAGCTAGCCAGCTTGAGCTTGAGCTAGCTAGCTAGCTTGAGCTTGAGCTTGAGCTAGCTAGCTTGAGCTTGAGCTTGAGCTAGCTAGCTAGCTTGAGCTTGAGCTAGCTAGCTAGCTTGAGCTTGAGCTTGAGCTAGCTAGCTTGAGCTTGAGCTTGAGCTAGCTAGCTAGCTTGAGCTTGAGCTAGCTAGCTTGAGCTTGAGCTAGCTAGCTTGAGATTGAGCTAGCTAGCTAGCTTGTGCTTGAGCTAGCTAGCTAGCTTGAGCTTGAGCTTGAGCTAGCTGGCTTGAGCTTGAGCTAGCTAGCTTGAGCTTGAGCTAGCTAGCTTGAGCTTGAGCTAGCTAGCTAGCTTGAGCTTGAGCTAGCTAGCTAGCTTGAGCTTGAGCTTGAGCTAGCTAGCTAGCTTGAGCTTGAGCTTGAGCTAGCTAGCTAGCTTGAGCTTGAGCTTGAGCTAGCTAGCTTGAGCTTGAGCTTGAGCTAGCTAGCTAGCTTGAGCTTGAGCTAGCTAGCTTGAGCTTGAGCTAGCTAGCTTGAGCTTGAGCTAGCTAGCTAGCTTGAGCTTGAGCTAGCTAGCTAGCTTGAACTTGAGCTAGCTAGCTAGCTTGAGCTTGAGCTAGCTAGCTAGCTTGAGCTAGCTAGCTAGCTTGAGCTTGAGCTTGAGCTTGAGCTAGCTAGCTTGAGCTTGAGCTAGCTAGCTAGCTTGAGCTTGAGCTAGCTAGCTAGCTTGAGCTTGAGCTAGCTAGCTAGCTTGAGCTTGAGCTTGAGCTAGCTAGCTTGAGCTTGAGCTTGAGCTAGCTAGCTAGCTTGAGCTTGAGCTAGCTAGCTTGAGCTTGAGCTAGCTAGCTTGAGCTTGAGCTAGCTAGCTAGCTTGAGCTTGAGCTAGCTAGCTAGCTTGAGCTTGAGCTAGCTGGCTTGAGCTTGAGCTAGATAGCTTGAGCTTGAGCTAGCTAGCTAGCTTGAGCTAGCTAGCTAGAGCTCGACCTATGAAAAGCTGCGCAAACACTTATTCTATAATAATTGCGAAAATTAAAAATTTCACAAGTGAAAAGCTGCATAAACAGTAATTCTATGTGTGGGGCATTATTAGGGGGAGGTGTCTTGTCAAAATATGGCTGGACTAAAGACCTCAACCCAGATAGGGTGGAAGGCCCTATGATCGGTCTGTTACTAATCGGTGACCGATAAAGACCTGACCAAGGCCTGTAGTAAGCTTGGTTAGGCATTACAGGAGATAACACTAAGACCGAGGGGTCTTAGAGAGCCCTCTAGCGGGGCGAATAGAGCTAGATCGAGCCTTGGGAAAGCTAGATCGAGCAGGACTGAAGCTAAAGGATAGACCGAGAGGTCTGTCTGGTCCTCCTAGAGAGGCCAAGAGAAAGTACGAGAAGCCAACTAAAGCTTGATCGGGCCTTCAGCAAGCACGACCGAGCTGTACCGGAGCTAACACTAAGACCGAGGGGTCTTAGAGAGCCCTCTAGCGGGGCGAATAGAGCTAGATCGAGCCTTGGGAAAGCTAGATCGAGCAGGACTGAAGCTAAACGATAGACCGAGAGGTCTGTCTGGTCCTCCTAGAGAGGCCAAGAGAAAAAACGAGAAGCTAACTAAAGCTTGATCGGGCCTTCAGCAAGCACGACCGAGCTGTACCGGAGCTAACACTAAGACCGAGGGGTCTTAGAGAGCCCTCTAGCGGGGCGAATAGAGCTTGATCAAGCCTTGGGCAAGCTAGATCGAGCAGGACTGAAGCTAAGCAAGAGACCGAGAGGTCTGTCTGGTCCTCCTAGAGAGGCCAAGAGAAAGTACGAGAAGCCAACTAAAGCTTGATCGGGCCTTCAGCAAGCACGACCGAGCTGTACCGGAGCTAACACTAAGACCGAGGGGTCTTAGAGAGCCCTCTAGCGGGGCGAATAGAGCTAGATCGAGCCTTGGGAAAGCTAGATCGAGCAGGACTGAAGCTAAACGATAGACCGAGAGGTCTGTCTGGTCCTCCTAGAGAGGCCAAGAGAAAGTACGAGAAGCTAACTAAAGCTTGATCGCGCCTTCAGCAAGCACGATTGAGCAAGACCGGAGCTAACACTAAGACCGAAGTGTCTTAGAGAGCCCTCTGGTGGGGCGAATAGAGCTAGATCGAGCCTTGGGAAAGCTAGATCGAGTAAGATTGAAGCTGAAAGAGTGTCAGAGGAGCAAATGAACCTCCAAAAAGTGAAAATCAAATTTTAGAAAAAACACAAGTTAAATACTGCATGGACAGTATTTCTATGTGTGGGGCATTATTAGGGGGAGGTGTCTTGTCAAAATATGGCTGGACTAAAGACCTCAACCCGGATAGGGTGGAAGGCCCCATGATCGGTCTGTTACTAATCGGTGACCGATAAAGACCTGACCAAGGCCTGTAGTAAGCTTGGTTAGGCATTACAGGAGTTAACACTAAGACCGAGGGGTCTTAGAGAGCCCTCTAGCGGGGCGAATAGAGCTAGATCGAGCCTTGGGAAAGCTAGATCGAGCAGGACTGAAGCTAAGCAAGAGACCGAAAGGTCTGTCTGGTCCTCCTAGAGAGGCCAAGAGAAAGTACGAGAAGCTAACTAAAGCTTGATCAGGCCTTCAGCAAGCACGACCGAGCTGTACCGGAGCTAACACTAAGACCGAGGGGTCTTAGAGAGCCCTCTAGCAGGGCGAATAGATCTAGATCGAGCCTTGGGAAAGCTAGATCGAGCAGGACTGAAGCTAAACGATAGACCGAGAGGTCTGTCTGGTCCTCCTAGAGAGGCCAAGAGAAAGTACGAGAAGCTAACTAAAGCTTGATCGGGCCTTCAGCAAGCACGACCGAGCTGTACCGGAGCTAACACTAAGACCGAGGGGTCTTAGAGAGCCCTCTAGCAGGGCGAATAGAGCTAGATCGAGCCTTGGGAAAGCTAGATCAAGCAGGACTGAAGCTAAACGATAGACCGAGAGGTCTGTCTGGTCCTCCTAGAGAGGCCAAGAGAAAGTACGAGAAGCCAACTAAAGCTTGATCGGGCCTTCAGCAAGCACGACCGAGCTGTACCGGAGCTAACACTAAGACCGAGGGGTCTTAGAGAGCCCTCTAGCGGGGCGAATAGAGCTAGATCGAGCCTTGGGAAAGCTAGATCGAGCAGGACTGAAGCTAAACGATAGACCGAGAGGTCTGTCTGGTCCTCCTAGAGAGGCCAAGAGAAAGTACGAGAAGCTAACTAAAGCTTGATCGCGCCTTCAGCAAGCACGATTGAGCAAGACCGGAGCTAACACTAAGACCGAAGTGTCTTAGAGAGCCCTCTGGTGGGGCGAATAGAGCTAGATCGAGCCTTGGGAAAGCTAGATCGAGTAAGATTGAAGCTGAAAGAGTGTCAGAGGAGCAAATGAACCTCCAAAAAGTGAAAATCAAATTTTAGAAAAAACACAAGTTAAATACTGCATGGACAGTATTTCTATGTGTGGGGCATTATTAGGGGGAGGTGTCTTGTCAAAATATGGCTGGACTAAAGACCTCAACCCGGATAGGGTGGAAGGCCCCATGATCGGTCTGTTACTAATCGGTGACCGATAAAGACCTGACCAAGGCCTGTAGTAAGCTTGGTTAGGCATTACAGGAGTTAACACTAAGACCGAGGGGTCTTAGAGAGCCCTCTAGCGGGGCGAATAGAGCTAGATCGAGCCTTGGGAAAGCTAGATCGAGCAGGACTGAAGCTAAGCAAGAGACCGAAAGGTCTGTCTGGTCCTCCTAGAGAGGCCAAGAGAAAGTACGAGAAGCTAACTAAAGCTTGATCAGGCCTTCAGCAAGCACGACCGAGCTGTACCGGAGCTAACACTAAGACCGAGGGGTCTTAGAGAGCCCTCTAGCAGGGCGAATAGATCTAGATCGAGCCTTGGGAAAGCTAGATCGAGCAGGACTGAAGCTAAACGATAGACCGAGAGGTCTGTCTGGTCCTCCTAGAGAGGCCAAGAGAAAGTACGAGAAGCTAACTAAAGCTTGATCGGGCCTTCAGCAAGCACGACCGAGCTGTACCGGAGCTAACACTAAGACCGAGGGGTCTTAGAGAGCCCTCTAGCAGGGCGAATAGAGCTAGATCGAGCCTTGGGAAAGCTAGATCAAGCAGGACTGAAGCTAAACGATAGACCGAGAGGTCTGTCTGGTCCTCCTATAGAGGCCAAGAGAAAGTACGAGAATCTAACTAAAGCTTGATCGGGCCTTCAGCAAGCACGACCGAGCTGTACCGGAGCTAACACTAAGACCGAGGGGTCTTAGAGAGCCCTCTAGCAGGGCGAATAGAGCTAGATCGAGCCTTGGGAAAGCTAGATCGAGCAGGACTGAAGCTAAACGATAGACCGAGAGGTCTGTCTGGTCCTCCTAGAGAGGCCAAGAGGAAGTACGAGAAGCTAACTAAAGCTTGATCGCGCCTTCAGCAAGCACGATTGAGCAAGACCGGAGCTAACACTAAGACCGAAGTGTCTTAGAGAGCCCTCTAGTGGGGCGAATAGAGCTAGATCGAGCCTTGGGAAAGCTAGATCGAGTAAGATTGAAGCTGAAAGAGTGTCAGAGGAGCAAATGAACCTCCAAAAAGTGAAAATCAAATTTTAGAAAAAAACACAAGTTAAATACTGCATGGACAGTAATTCTATGTGTGGGGCATTATTAGGGAGAGGTGTCTTGTCAAAATATGGCTGGACTAAAGACCTCAACCCGGATAGGGTGGAAGGCCCTATGATTGGTCTGTTACTAATCGGTGACCGATAAAGACCTGACCAAGGCCTGTAGTAAGCTTGGTTAGGCATTACAGAAGATAACACTAAGACCGAGGGGTCTTAGAGAGCCCTCTAGCGGGGCGAATAGAGCTTGATCAAGCCTTGGGCAAGCTAGATCGAGCAGGACTGAAGCTAAACGATAGACCGAGAGGTCTGTCTGGTCCTCCTAGAGAGGCCAAGAGAAAGTACGAGAATCTAACTAAAGCTGGGTCGGGCCTTCAGCAAGCACGACCGAGCAGTACCGGAGCTAACACTAAGACCGAGGGGTCTTAGAGAGCCCTCTAGTGGGGCGAATAGAGCTAGATCGAGCCTTGGGAAAGCTAGATCGAGCAGGACTGAAGCTAAACGATAAACCGAAAGGTCTGACGGGTCCTCATAAGAGGCATGGAGAAAGATCTGATACTAAAGTACCTCTCGGAAGTAATAAAATATGCCTGATGAAGCCGGGTATGATGTTTGTTGTTTGATGGCATTCATCGATTAGGTCTGGTGGATTCCCCATTACTCCGAGTGGTACTAGTAGAGGCTCCTACAGGGGTGAGCAAAGCGAGATCAAGCCTTAGGCAAGCTAGATCGAGCAGAACTGAAGCTGAAAAGCAAAATAAATGACAGGTCTGTCCAAATCAATAAACTTGAAATCCAGTGTGGTCACCACGGGTCACGAGGTGAATTCCTAGCGATTGTCTGCTGAACGTATAGGAAGGCCCGAAACGAACGATAATTTCATTGCACAGTGGAGATACTATACGTTCAGGAGTAGCATACATCGGGTTTGATCTATGATCATGTCTGGTCTCCGAGGATCCACCGGGTTACCAACTGGCACCGCTGTACTGGGTGTAAAACTGGGCCACCTGAAGTCCCGGGTGTAAAACTAGGTGCCTCTGTGCCAAAGTAGCGGCTTGCGTAGTGCATTATGCCTCCGGCTTGCGAAATGGTTATAAGCAATAACAACAGGACGCCGCGGGGTGTTCACTTAAAGGAGTAACGTTCTCTCAAGGGAGGGGATCTAAAAATCTTGATAAAACATTTATTCTATGCAAAATTTGTGCGCAAATTTTGCAAAGTAAAAAGCTGCACTGTAGCAAATTCTATGTGTGTAGCATTATTAGGGAAGTGTTGTTTGATGGCACCTCTCTACTTGATGCACCAAAGAACTACCTTGATGGCTCATGACCGCTGGTAATCTGTCGTCGCTAGTAGTTCGGAACTGAGAACAAATATGTTCGCAAATTACAACAATTATACAGCATATTGCTGAATAAAGCAGAACCGAATAATACTCAGTGACTTTACACCAAGACTGACTAATGTCTGGATTGTATCGTCCTACTCGAGTAAGGCGAAGAAAAGCTAGAAAGATACGCTTTTCACAAAGCAGGCTTAATGCATGCAAACCAAGGAGGAAGGAGTGATGCCCCTCCTTATAATAAGCAGAACCAAATAAAGAACAGACAGCATCATCTGTACAGTGACCAAGAAGAGGTGAAACTTCTGTATGTGAAAAGGCAATTTGAGCGAGATTTATTAGCAGACTAGTATTATGTTGTTTCTAGTAGGCGAAAGCCGAAACATCAACATGTGAAAATCTGATATTAAATCCTCAATCATTTTCCCTAGTATTATACAGCTATGAGTAACCTTAATTGGACACGGCAATTATTGCTGACCGGTGAAACTTTCGCATGGGAAAGACACACACACTTCTTGACAAAGCAATAAGTATTATGCTGTTTCTAGTACGCGAAAGCAGAAACATCAGCATGTGAAAGTTGTGAAGTTGAAGAATTTTTGTGTTGAGTACGATGTTGTTACTAGTAACCATGTCGACAGCTGAGAACTGTTCTCTAACCAATAGAAGGTGAAACTTCTGTATGTGAAAAGGCAATTTGAGCGAGATTTCTTAGCAGACTAGTATTATGTTGTTTCTAGTAGGCGAAAGCCGAAACATCAACATGTGAAAATCTGATATTAAATCCTCAATCATTTTCCCTAGTATTATACAGCTACTAGTAGCCGTAATTGGTCAGGGAAACATTGTTGACCGGTGAAACTTCACATGGGAAAGACACACAAATTACTTGACAAAACAATAAGTATTATGCTGTTTCTAGTATGCGAAAGCAGAAACATCAGCATGTGAAAGTTGTGAAGTTGAAAAGTTTTTGTGTTGAGTACGGTGTTGTTACTAGTAACCATGTCGACAGCTGGAAAGCTGTTCTCTAACCAATAAAAGGTAAAACTTCTGTATCTGAAGAGGCGGCGTGATTGAGATTTTTAACAGACTAGTATTATGTTGTTTCTAGTAGGCGAGAGCCGAAACATCGACATGTGAACATCTGGTTTTTAAATCATGAGTCAATTCTCCCTAGTATGATACAGTTGTTAGCCGGTATTGGTAACAGTAGAACAGAGATTTGGAGGGCAAAACCTGCTCATGGGAAATGCTCACAGAGCGCTATCTACCAGTACACATAGTATTATGCTGTTTCTAGTACGCGCGAGCCGAAACATCAGCATGTGAAATGTGTAATCGTGGGTAACTCTAAGTGTGTAGAGTACTGTGTAGTAACTAGTAGCCATGCCAAAGCATGCATTGAAACTCTTCGTGATTTAAAAAGCTCAAAGCAAGATTGACGAGGCCGCAAGG
>NW_027452758.1:0-20000 GCF_964194025.1 Convolutriloba macropyga
GTGTATAAAATTATATGTTCTGGGGCTCTCAATTTTGTCAGAATAGAATTGAAACTGACATCACAAGAGTTCACATGCCGTAAAGCAAACTTGAACGCAATCATGTTCAGTTGCCACTGCTTCCACCAGTTACAGAAGACATATGAATACATATATGCACAAATAATTATATCAATGCTCACCAACCACACGATTTTAAACAATGTTTTTTTTCAACAATTTTTCCTTTCCTCACCTACGTTTTCACGAGTTTCAAATCGTGTTTATCTTACTCTGCGCCTGCTCCAGGTACTAGAGCACAACCTCAATGACTTCTGGTGAACCACTACGTATAAAATATGTTTTTCGTATGTATTCCTAAAGGCTTCTTCGCTGCATTTGTTGAAGTTTTTCTATGATTAATTGTCAGAGAACTATCTGCGCTAACTGTGTTGCGTACACACATAACAGACATTCAATCCTATTGTTATAGTCTTGGCCATTATTAACTCAGTTTAGTCAGCAAGTGGAACAAAAGACCCGCCGATTTCACAGAGGCCACTGACATATTAATCCCAGGTTGAGGTGCCATCCGGAAGTGACCCCTGATCAGACCGTGCCAGACGAAAGTTATCTCTGATCAGAACCTCCCAGACCAAAGTATCCTCTGATCAGACAAAAGTGCGCTCGAAACACCGTGTACGCTTTAAGTGCGCTCGAAACTCTCTGATCAGACCTTCCCAGACGGAAAGGACCTCTGATCAGACCATAATCAGACCATTGTCCAGACGATTGTGCGACCATGGCCCAGTTCAAACCCAGACCGTTGTCCAGACGATTGTACGCTCAAAATTACTTCTGATCAGACTGACTATTGTGCGCTCAAAAGTTACTCCTGATCAGACTATCGTGCGCTCAAAATCACCTCACCGCACGAATTTTGTTATAATATATTCATTTCATACGAAATGATGTTTGCATTATTATATTCATCTAAAGAAAAGACTATTCTAAAAGTATTATTGCTAAAGAAAAGATAACCCAACTGCTGAGTAAAAAATTATTTAGTATACATTACTGCATATTTCCAACTCAATGAATAAATTTAGACAGCTTTCCATATAAAACATCGTATACTACAGTTAAACAAAATTTCCTTGTAAGGGGACTGACATGTTCAATCAATTGGAGCCCTTTGGTTCTGATCAAAGACATCAGACTCTAGATCTGTCTGTGATCAGAATGCTGTTTTTTGTTGCCTCTTGACAGAGCCGACATCTCTCTGTAAAAAAACAAAAAATCAAAAAAAAAATTCCACACGAAATGGTCTCTGATCAGACTAATGTGCGCTTGAATCCACCTCTGATCAGACCATTCCCATCCTGAAGTGACTTCTGATCATACCATCCCCAGACCAAAGTGACCTCTGATCATACCATCCCCAGACCGAAGTGACCTCTGATCATACCATCCCCAGACCGAAGTGACCTCTGATCATACCATGCCCAGACCGAAGTGACCTCTGATCATACTATTGCGCGCTGGAACCAAATCCCAGACCCTGTAATTTTGGTGTGGGAACACACCGTGTGCGTTGGAGTTGGTCTGATCAGAGGTCACTTCCGTATGGCACCTCAACCTGGGATACCAATTAATAAATTTGAGCAGCTAACATAATACCTGCTAAACAAAACGTCAGGACAAACTTCGTCCCTCTATCCAGGACCGAGGAAAAACTATACAACGACAATATTGACGACGTTTACGTGAAGCAACGTATTGTATTCCCCGACGCACTTCACGTATTGCAATTACCACCTATCATTGTAAAAACAATGGGTGCGACTTCTTGTCCTTTAGAGTCTATGCGAGCAATCTGTATAGATTTTGAAAGAGTTAGTTGAACTATTGAAAAGCACCGTAAATTGAATGCCATGATTTGCTGTTGTTTCTGTTGTTTCCGTTTGTAGATTTCTTGGACTTTTAATTTTCTTTCATTGGCATTTTGTTCAATTTATGTTTTTCAGCCTACTGCTTAAAATTAATAATTTCGTAGGTCTTACGGTGCAAACTGATCTAGTGATACGGAGAAGCAACCAACCAGAGTTTAAAGTCGGATTTAAAACAGCTATGTTTGCACTTCATCATTATATTTCGGAAGCAAAGTAATATGAGAACGGCCCTTTTTCACGTTACGACACCTACAAAAAAGTTGCAACCAAAACAAACGCTCATTTTTACACTCTAAACATGGTAAGTCCAATCTAAACTCCAGATCTGTTGTCTTATCAAAATTCGCATTCGCCGTTCGTGGTTTGTTTAGATGCGTGCGCCCTTCTCATTCTCAAATTTGGACGTTTATAGAAATTTAATGACAAATATGTGCATGTTTTAATTCTTAGTCTGGTTGAAGGTGCTTTGGTTTCATCATTCAAGAATCATATATGGTTTCATACTGTCATGATTTCAATTGATTTCTTACGACGATCCTTTTACGAAAACGAAAAAATCATTGATGATCTTTGTTCCAATTCCGCTTTTAATTCTAATTGACAGGGATTACTTATGAGACTCCCAGACACCACCATCTGGTCAACCAAAAGACACCGAATTGCAATTTTTCTCGCGGTAAATGAAAGACTGGGTCGATCTTTACACAATTAAAGTTGTGATATTCTCTGACGCCTTTTTAGACTTATAAATGCACATATAATCAAAATGCACATAATAAACTTAATATAACTTTTTTTCAATGAAGCTTCAATTCGTCAAAATTATAGTCCTGGATAGAATATAATAAAAATTAATGCCCTGTGACCATATTAAACCAAATGTGACCAAATGTTTATTTGTCATATATGCTCTTCAGAAATTTCCAAGATTTGTTTCTACTTCTACTAATACAATAAAGATTATACAATTTTCCTGTGTTCAAATTATTTGTTTGACTACTGTATGATCTCCAGTAAAAAGATATATGTTCATTTATAACTACTAGGTAATCAAACAATTCAATTATGACACATCATGATTATGATTTACATTTGCATTGACAATATTTACATTTAGACAATATGACACCAAAAAATTTGTACTATTGGTGACCCCGTTTACATATGAAAGTCGATTAATAAACAGATTTGAACAGCTCACACAAAACTGGCATAAAATATCACAAATTTTGCCCCTTTTCGAAAAATCAGCGTAACTTGTATGCGATCATTTGTTGTTTTGGATGATGTTTTTCGTCGAAACTTTTTTTGGTTTTGAATTTTATTTAGATGATGCCTTGATCATTTTATGATTTTAAACTTATGGCATAGCGTCACACTACTTGCCAAAAGAAAAGCGGAACAGGCGTCAGTTTTTACCTTATAAAAAATAAATTTCGCGGATCTGACGGTGCGAATTACGGTACATACCAATTCGTCTTTTCTCGACTTTAATTTGCGCTCTTAGTGCGTTGAAATAGCCTTTAATCAGGCTAATTAGTGCACCCGCCGCCAATCAGCGACCTACTGCTTACGTTAGGCCGAGTTCATAGCAAACGAAATTTGGTAATCGTAAATGTTTTAAATGATGTTGTGGAAATATAATGTTTGCAGGTGTGCAGTGGACAGGGAAGATAGTGTGGTTCACTGGTCTCTTTCCCTACTTCATGCTAATTGTCCTCTTCATTAGAGGAGTCACCCTGGAAGGAGCAGCCAATGGCGTGAAGTACTACCTCTATCCAGACATCTCTAAGCTATTTCAGGTGAGCTAACGTTATTATAACGGATTCCCTTTATGCATTGATTTAGAGCCAGTATCCTTCATCTAGTCTTACCCCACTTCAATCACTTACATACCTGTTAGAAACTTTCTTCTATGATGTGTTTTTTTGCAAACCTTGCAGGATTTTTTTGACAGAATTTTGCAAGATTCCGGGCTCGTATGCAAGATTCTGGGCTCTTGCACTGATTTACGACTTCACCCTCCATTCCCATTATCACCAACTTTTGGGTTTATTCATCACAAGGGGTTCAAAAAACTCAAATCGAAGATATGAGAAAAAGGTCCACATTTCCTTCCATGGAACTGTTACTCTGTTTAAAACTCTAATTTCACTACAGTTCTTATGGTTCGTTTACTCTTACATAGGAGGACATACTGTAACGGCTGCTCTCCTATCAAAGTCAAGGAAAGCTTTACACCGCCCAGTTCGTTTCAGCGGTTTCAAATCTGTCCGGATATTGTGTTAGATATCAATTAGCCTCAGTAACTAACTGCTCAGCTTTGCTGTATAACAAACTTGTCTCTCAGAATAACAAAATAATGCAAATTGAAACAATAAAATTTTTGTTGAAATTTATCAATAACTCAAGTTATAAACCAAATTTAGGAATTCTATTTCCAACAAATTGTAGCCTTGTAAATTGGCTATACTTTTACAAAGTTTCAGCTTTCTGCTACAAAGATTACAGAAAGGGGGTGAGTTACTGTAACTACAACTGAACAAGAATAATAATTTTCCTAACTTTAATGTTAGCAATTCTCTTTATTGGTTTCAATAAGACGAGTTTCGAACTAGAGTAGGCTTTGTTAAAGAAAGTAAGAGAGACTGACTTTATGCTTGCTCAAAGTTTCTCTTACTTAGGAACTTTGTTCCTCAGAAAGAAAGTTTTGAGAATATCAAAGTTAATTCTCTTTTCAACAAGTCAAAGTAAAGTTAAAACTGTACAATCAATAATATGATCTACAGAAACAGGACACGATAACAAGTAATTTACCGCTCAAGAAAGTGTGCTTCAATACGCACTTTATGTAAGTTTAATATAACCAAATTTACGAGTTTCAACTGATTTTTGGTAGTTTTTCAAGCTCCTTTTATGCTGCTAATCACGTGGATTTACATGTCAAATTCAACTGTTGATTGGTTGTAGATAATAATGTCGACAAAATGTGAATACTTTTCCATGACGTCACTTTTTCAGTGTAAATTTGATGTCATGGGAAGTTTGTTAAACAAGTTTTGTCGAATATTCTGTATCAATAACAGGTTGATTCGCAATCCAATCGCAAAGAATCTGATGCAATACTGTTAAGTCGTAGTATTGTTTTGCTGGTGGTTGAGGTAGTTCAAGTTTGAGTTTCACTTCTTGTATGACGATTGCGTACTAATAATAGTTGCTAAATATAAATGTTGAACAAAGTGAACAAATCCGTATGACTTCGATAGAATGTAGCATTAATTTTCGCTTGTCAGGCTATTCTAGCTTTAATGCTTGAAATGACCTTGAAGCGCTATTCATTTTGGTAATAGAGTTATTAAGCTCAGCCGCCACATCGCCGGCCCTGTTTTCCATTGCGAAAACATCTTTCCCCGGTAGTACTGAGGCGAGCTTCACTACTGGTCTCTTGTACACTCCGTCTTTCGTTCGAACTATCGCTGATCGAATCACACCGTCAGATCCATCGATGGTCTCCGTAACCCGACCTAGATTGCAATATACACGCTTATCGCTGTCTTCGATCAACCAAACGAGATCGCCTTCTTTAAGGTTTTCATTTGCTGCAGATTGCCATTTTTGTCGATTATTCAGAGTTGGCAGATATTCTTTACGAAATCTGTCCCATATGAGATTTGCATATGCTTGAGTTTGTCGAAAGAGCTTTCGATGATCAACAAATTCTTCTGCGCATGGTAGATGGGGTAAGCAAACGTTCTTGTTGCCAAGTAGAAAGTGATTGGGGGTCAATGCTTCTAAGTCATTAACGTCTGAACTGACTGGAGTCAAAGGTCTTGCGTTCAATATCTGCTCAACAATACACATCGTTGTTGAAAGAACGTCCTCGGTGACTGATCTGTTCCCCAATACTGCATACATCGCTTTCTTACAACTTCTCACCAACCGTTCCCATACTCCTCCAAAGTGGGCTGCTGCGGGTGGGTTGAACTTCCATCTGATTCCTCGTTGAATTAGATTTTCTTCGATCCCTTCTTTGTTCCATGCTGCAAAAAACTCCGCAAACTCTCTTTCAGCTCCCACAAAGTTTGTCCCGTTGTCATTGATGATCGTATTTGGTTTGCCTCTTCGAGCAATAAATCTCATTATTGCATTGAGACAACTATCTGTGTCCAACTTGGGTACCACTTCTATATGCACCGCTCTCATAGTTAGACAAGTAAGCAGAAAACACCAACGCTTTTCGTTTCTGCGCCCAATCTTCACAATGAAAGGACCAAAGTAGTCAACTCCAACATTTGTCAAGGATGTTGAAACATCTAACCGCTCTTCGGGTGGATCGGCCATGACTGGTGCTATTGTTTGTGCTCTGCCATTTCTGCAGGTAACGCACTTGTTCTTGATTGATCTTAGGGCGTTTCGTATGCCTAGTATCCACATCTTCTGCTGAACAATGATTCTCACATGCTCAGTGCCTTCGTATTGATTGTCCTTGTGCTCATTTCGCAAGAAAAATTCAACCGCAAGATGTTTCCAATGTAGCAAAAATGGATGCTTTTCATTGAAGTCCAATTGACTTTTGCCTATTCTGCCTTTGGCTCGAATAAGTCTTTCTTCATCTATAAAGGGTGAGAATTGTAGGATTTTGCTGCCTCTTGGAATTTCCTTTTCAACTTTGAGAGATTTCATCTCTTCACCAAACTGTTCTTGCTGTAGTAGTTTGAAGATTGTTGCTTTTGCTTTTTCTCTTTCTTCAATACTGACTACGAATGTTGCTGATTTGTGTTTGTTCAATGCTCGCTGTATGTATGCCAATGTATTTACTAGCCTGTTGAAGTTACTGAATCGTTCCCACTGAATAACAGCTTTCTTCTCTTCAAACTGTATCAAGAAGACTGATGAGGGTATATTCTCTTCATCTGATGCAAAGTTTAGGTTCACTTGCTCTGGCCACTCGCTTTCTGGTTGTTTCAGCGAGGCCGGCCCAGTGAGCCATTCAATTCTCTTGAGTTCTTCAATGTTGATTGCTCTGTTGCCAATGTCAGCTGGGTTGTTGATACCGCTCACATGTTTCCACTGTGAAACATCGGTTGTATCTAGTATTTCAGCCACTCGATTGGCCATAAACACTTGTTGTTTACAACGGGAACTGTGTATCCACTGCAATACTGTAGTTGAGTCTGACCAAAAATTGCAACTACTGATCTTCATTTCATGTTCCTTGACTATCTGTTCCTTCAACCTCACTGCCATGACCGCCGCTTGTAATTCCAGTCGGGGTATTGAAAGATGCCTCATCGGTGCCACTCTACATTTTCCAATGATAAATGCTAAGTCAGCTTAGTATTCTTTTGGTTGTGAACGTAGATAGGCCACTGCACATATCGTGTCTTCAGATGCGTCAGCAAACACATGAAGTTCGGTTTTATTCCTCTCTCTGTTGAAGTACCTTCTATCGATGCTTGTTTCAGCCACTATTGGAAGTTGTTCTTTCCATCTCAGGAATTCTTCTTCTTCACAAGGCTCCACTTTGTTGTCCCAATTTTGTCCATTCTTAGTCCGGATGCTTTTCAGAAGCCGTCTCATGTGAACACTGAACGGAGCAAACAATCCGATTGGTCGATAACTGAAGATACCAGTGACAGAATCTTCCTCTGAGTTATAGGTGCTTCAACTTCCTTTTTTGTACCTCTGCATACTTGGAGACTGTCATCAATAACGGTCCATTGTAGTCCTAGCACTGAAGATCCCTCCGTATTGGGTTCCACTTCGACTTGCTTCGTGTTGCTGATTGACTTCAAGTCTTCTGGGATTGCTTCGGTAACTGCATCGTTGTTGCTTATCCACTTCTTCAATTCAAATCCATGTTGTGAGAGAAGAGGTTGTAGTTGATTGAAGACTTCAATTGCTTCTTCAGGGGTTTCTACCGATTTGACGAAATCGTCCGTGCAGAAGTTGTTTTTTATTGCCTTTGTTGCTATTGGATACTCTTCTTCGTTGTCCAGTCCCACTCGCTTGAGAGCATAGTTTGCGCAAGTTGGAGAACTCTTAGCTCCAAATACGTGACGCTGATTTTCGTATATCTGAAAAGGTTTGTTTGTTCTAGGACGCCATAAGAACCTCAAGCAACTTCTGTCCTGTACGGGAACTTGCACTTGTAGAAACACCGATTCGATGTCAGCTGTTAGGGCTATTGGTCCTTCACGGAATCTGAATATTGTTCCAATCAAGCCATGTAGTAGATCGTGTCCTGCTAGTAGCTTATCATTAAGGCATACTTCTTTGTATTTTGAGGCAGCATTGCAAACACGTCTTACTTTGCCAGGCTTGTTCGGGTTTAGCACTGGATGGTGTGGCAAATACCATTCTTTCCCGAAGGTGCCTTTCACTTCTGTCTCGTCCAATATTTTTTAGGAATCCTTCTTCTACATCTGTTTCTATTGACTAGTGATACAAACTCTTCAGGTTTGGGTCCCTTTGGAATCTTCGCTCCAGTGAGCAAAGCTGACCCAAGGCTGCGCTGTAGTTGTTCGGTAGGTTTGGCTCTGGTTCACTCCACAGCATTCCCACTTCGTACCGCTCGCCTGTGAACTTCGTCGTACTCTCTAGCATCTTTTGTGCCGGCAGTTCCTTCTTTGACTGACTGACGACGTTGAATTTGGAATCTTAGGTTTCTATGTCCCACCAGGTTTGGATGTTCTCAGCCACTTTCACATCTTCAGTGAAGGCAAAATGACAAACATTTTGTCTTCTTTTGCCAGTCATCGGTCCACTGATCACCCATTCTAGCTCTGTTAGAACGGCAAAAGGTTCACTTCGTGTTCCTATCTTGTAGTCCAATGGGCGTTGTAGCTCATAAACATCTTGACCAATGATGATGCCAACTTCCATCAATTTGAAGCTTTTGTTGGGTAGAACACTCAAGTGATTGAAGCTTTGCTTCAGCTTGTTGTAGTTGTAGTTTGTGTTCCCCAAGGAGATTAACGGGTGTGCAAACGCTTCGATTGAATGCACCTTTGAATGTAGACCCTTTATTTTGAGAGGATTCTTTTCTGTCTTCAGATCCTTTGTTCTGTGTATGCCAGCAATGTTGAGCGTCACATCGGTGCCTTGGGCTCGTAACTTCTCTTGCACACTTTGATCAATGAATGAAACCGTTGATCCACTATCGAGGAAAGCACATGTGTTCAGCCTGTTGCCACCGCTCTGTATTGAGACAGGAACTATCAGAAGAAAGCTTGCAACTTCGTTACTCTGGTTGATTGTTGCTGCGCTTACGTTGACGTCGTGATTGCCCTCGTCCATTTGGTTTTCTGAGTGTAGCAATCGGTCGTGCTTCTCGATGCATCCATTGATGCCGCACGCATTGACTTTACAATCTTTGATTGTATGTCCTTTGCCCAGACATCCGTAATATAAGCATTGCTTTCTCACTGCTGCGTACCGATCATTCACACTCATGTTCTTGAATAGTGGTCAGTTCCATATTTTATGAGTGCCATCAGGAAGCGGACAGTGATCACTTTGCGTTTGCTTCGTTTCTTTCACGTTCGAACTTGCACTGAAGTTCGATGTTCTCGAGAACCGATTGTCTCTATTTGTGCTTCTTCGGTCTTCTTCTCTTCGCTCTCCCTTGAAAGCTGAAAACCCTTCGTGCACAAATGCTACTCAAGAAAACCATTTTTCAAACAAAATTAGATCAGGCCAATCTTCATCTTTATCATCAACATAGAACCACCACTTCTCTTTGAGAATTTGAGGTAGTATATCTACTGCCATATACAGTGTCGAGCATGATTTCAGATCACCAATCTGCTTGTATTTTTTGAGCACATTCACAAAGTTCGAAACAATAACTGAGAAACTGATCAGACCCGTTGAGTCGTGAGGTTTCACCTGACTTGCTTTAAGAAGACCCTCCAGTTGTGCATCAATGATCACATGAGGGCTTCCAAATTTCCTCTCCAGAATGCTCCATGCAGCACCATTGAACTGTCCAGAATTGCCCATTCCAGAGATTGTTGACCTTGCCTTGCCTGTCAGTAGAGTCTTCAGATGGCTCATCTTCTCTGAGTCTGGTATTGGTCGTTGATCCACTGTAGCAATGGACATATAGCCCACTCCGGCCATTCGAGGGGGTTCCCATCGAAGTTGTTCAACTTGAGCTTTGGCAGGCTACTGCTACCCGCATACCCCACTGTTGTATCGTAGCAGACCAGCTCTGGGGGGAACCTCCCGGTCTTCAACACTTGACGATCGGTCTCGTGAACTGCGATATCGTGAGAAGTGACTTTGCCTGTTCACTTCAGGGGTTACTTCGAAGCGAGCTGTTAATCGATCTGGTGTTAGAAGGTTGTCGATTCTGTTGGCCCAGTCAGAAACATCTCTCTTCTTGGGAGTCCAGTTGAAGGGTGATTTGTCTCGAGCACTGGTTGATTGGGAACGAGCATCATCGTTCTCTAATGCTGTTCTCTTCACTTTGCGCTCTAGCTCGCGCTCTTCCTCCAGTAGTTGATGCTTCGTTTCCAGTTCCTTCATTTGCATTCCCAGTTCTAACTTCCTCCGCTCAAACCGTGCTTGTTCCAGTCGCATCTTGGTTTCGAATTCGATGTCGAATTTTTTCATCCTTTCCTCTCGCCTTTGCTTTGCTGATGATGTTTCCGAAACATTCTCCGTCTCTTGGCCACTTGCTGTTGCTCCCTTTTGCACTGTTTGAGCAACTGGGTTGTCCATTGGGTAGTTGTTGTTGCTCTCGCTGTCGTTCGCTGCTTGGTTGCGTTGCTTTGCTCTGCATTCATTTCTGGTTGCGTGCCTTTGCTTATATATGCAAGCCAATGATAGTCCAAACTTGCTTTGCACTTCCTTGCTTCTTTCAGATGTTCTTCAACGAAATTTTCTTGGTAGGGCACAAGCTTGTTTTGACGCTGCAGTTGCTTGGGTATTTATTCCTCTAGGAGGTGGACAGTCTGTTGATAGAGGACCTTTAGTTTGTTGGGTCGATCTGAATCCTCAATTATTTTTTAACCAAGCCTTTTTTAGTGTTAACTTCTTCCACTAACAATTGAAGTTTCTTATCGTGACTGTGAGCTGTTGATCAAAAATCCTCTCTGCGGGTTACGCTTGGATTGCCTGGTTGCTATTTTTTCCTTTTAAGCGAGGTCAACTCTTCAACGTGTTTTGTGAATTGCACTCGCACCTTTCGATCTGCCTCACTGGCGTTGCGCTGTTGATTCGTCTGAATTTTTTGTGGGGTGCCTTCTGTACTCCGGGTCGGGTCTGCGGACCAAATTCAACGGCTGCTCTCCTATCAAAGTCAAGGAAATCTTTACACAGCCCAGTTCGTTTCAGTGGTTTCAAATCTGTCCGGATATTGTGTATTTGCAGTTAACTTTTGTGAACTGTATTATCCGCTATACTGTAGATTAACCGTTGCATTACCTGTTGCTTAATTAGCCTCAGTAACTAACTGCTCAGCTTTGCTGTATAACAAACTTGTCTCTCAGAATAACAAAATAATTCAAATTGAAACAAAAAATTTTTGTTGAAAATATCAATAACTCAAGTTATAAACCAAATTTAGGAATTCTATTTCCAACAAATTGTAGCCTTGTAAATTGGCTATACTTTTACAAAGTTTCAGCTTTCTGCTACAAAGATTACAGAAAGGGGGTGAGTTACTGTAACTACAACTGAACAAGAATAATAATTTTCCTAACTTTAATGTTAGCAATTCTCTTTATTGGTGTAATAAGACGAGTTTCGAACTAGAGTAGGCTTCGTTAAAGCAAATAAGAGAGACTGACTTTATGCTTGCTCAAAGTTTCTCTTACTTAGGAGCTTTGTTCCTCAGAAAGAAAGTTTTGAGAATATCAAAAAATTCTCTCATCAACAAGTCAAGTAAATTTAAAACTGTACAATCAATAATATGATCTACAGGAACAAGACACGATATATAACCAAATTTACGAGTTTCAACTGTTTTTTGGTAGTTTTTCAAGCTCCTTTTATGCTGCTAGTCACGTGGATTTACATGAATAATGCCGACAGAATATGAACAATTTTCCATAACGTCACTTTTTCAGTGTAAATTTGATGTCATGGGAAGCTTGTTAACCATGTAGAAATTTTGTCGAATATTCTGTATCCATAACATGTTGATTCGCAATCCAATCGCAAAGAATCTGATGCAATACTGTTAAGTCGTAGTATTGTTTTGCTGGTGGTTGAGGTAGTTCAAGTTTGAGTTTCACTTCTTGTATGACGATTGCGTACTAATAATAGTTGCTAAATATAAATGTTGAACAAAGTGAACAAATCCGTATGACTTCGATAGAATGTAGCATTAATTTTTGCTTGTCAGGCTATTCTAGCTTTAATGCTTGAATTGACCTTGAAGCGCTATTCAATTTGATAATTGAGTTAGTAAGCTCAGCCGCCACACATACAAAATGATCTGTATCAACTCTCTTTTTGCAAACGAGGTAAACGCCACTTGTTGAGACGAAATAGATCCAATTTAGCAATTTAAGGGCTTGCATCGCCTTAAAACCGCTCTGGTTAGACAAACCAGGGCCGTTGAAAGAGACGTAGCAGACCAAGCAGGCCCAAAAATTGTTCTGTCAATCAAATTTGGCTTTGGTTATTGGTGAATTTGGGTCACGGGCAGGGGTAGTGGCTTCAGAGCAGATTGGTTCGGGCATAGAGGCCGGACCAAACAGACAGAGATTCGCTCTGATCACTTGTATTTGGTCGCAGACAGAGCTAATCTCGGCCCGTTTGGTCTGGCATCTGTCCCCGGCCCAATTCAGTCTGTAACGTAAAGTCCTGCTTGGTTAGATCAGTGCAGAGCTGAGGAACTCAGATTTTCTGAAAATACTGCAGCCCGGTTTTTTATTTTTGTCCAATAATTGTCTAGAATGAGACATGCCCTCCAAAAATCAAGTGGTTTGATCAAAAATGGACAATTGGTTGTAAAAAAGTAGTGATCCAAAATGTTCCGCCTAATCAAGCGCTGTCATTTTTCATAGACAGAAGAACAACAAAACTTGTTCAAAAATGAACCAGGTTTTTCTTAGCTTTGTCCAAATTTTAGTACAAGGAAAAGCGGCCCTAATCAGATTAGGCAGACAATTCTCAGCAGGCCTAAAACGTGTCTCTGTCTCGATCATGTTCTATGGGCACACCGCATCGGACCCCATTGTAAAGTTGTTATGTTGTTATTACCAGAGGGGTCTTTGTCGGTGGCCCTGACCTTTGGTAATGTTATATATTCCAAATGCTGAACTTCCAAATATTAGATAACATTGCTTTCAGGGCACAGTTTGGCTCGACGCTGGAACCCAAGTCCTCTTTTCTATGTCTCTCGGTCTGGGCGCAATGCAGACTCTGGGAAGTTACAATACCTTCCATCATAACTGTTTACGCGACTGTGTTGTTTACGCCATCATAAACAGCTGCACCAGTATATTCGGTGGAGTTTGTATCTTCTCCGTTCTTGGCTACATGGCGCATGAAATGAACGTCCCGATCGAAGACGTCACAACTGGGGGTCCGGGTTTGACATTCATAGCGTACCCTAAAGCGATTTCACTCATGCCCACAATGACCAAAGTTCTCTCCGTGATGTTCTTTCTCATGGTCATTTTCTTGGGTTTGGACAGCCAGTTCGTGGGGGTGGAAGGATTTACTTCTCAATTTATGGACGCATTTCCACAGTTTTTCAACTTCAAACATTCCAGAGCCGTTTTCATCACAATTGTCAGCGTGATATACTTCTTCATTGGTAAGTTTGTCAGAGAGCTTATCTCAGATATCTATTAAAATACCGATAAGTTTACCTAAAATTCACCATCAAATCACCTATTTAACTCAGGCTATTTTTCGCACATAAATCAATAATTAAGTTGGCATTTAGAATTTTCGCAGGACATAATGGTTACTTTCTATGCATAGGCTGTTGATTGAAGTAGTTATTTAATTATTTAAAAATCCTCTGGATTAATTACAGGTAGTTGCCAGGTATGAATAGGCTAATTCTTTAATTTAATAATTGGATTATTCAATGGAATCCGTTCTTTGATCTCAATACGAAAGAGATAGCATATCAATTTGGATTTCACATATTTTACTTTTTGCCGCCGTCAGTCAAGGCAATTATTAACACACTAGGAAAATGAGAGTGTATGTCTTATGCATTAACTTAGGGAAATATGAAGTACAGTGACAGGACAATTTAAACAATTCCAGTTCACCCAATGCCATTTTTCCCAAGGCCAACTTTAATTTAGCCTATTGCTAAAACTACAGAACCACTATTTTGACCATATAATCAAAAGGCCCATGGGACTTGATGTGAAACTATCACAACAGAGCATGGGATAATTGAACGAAAAGATCAAAGAGGATTGGGTGAGTTGCCATTGGGCAAAATGGTAGGTTAGGTAAAATGGCATTGGGTACACTGGCATTGGGTACACTGGCATTGTCACGTAACCACGATCTACAAGTGATAAAGGATTAATGCAACTAAGTGGTAATTAAAAACCATTTTGGTAAGAAATGCGATCACCAGAAGGTGTCAATTCGTCACTAGCAGCGGCTCCTAATTCTTCCCATGTTGTTGAAAATTTATTTCGCAATTTGAAACTTAATTTAAAGTCTCAGAAAAATCTGCTTGTTAATTAATTGATAGTTATGAACTAAAACGGATGGCGAATGGTTTATTCACAATACCCATTGGAAAAACGAGCTGGCCTCTTGATCTTGTTTTTTATTTTTATTCAATATTTTATATTGAACAATTTTTATTGTCTTCAGTCGTTGTTTGAAAGTATCAGACAATTTTAAAGCAATTAGAAAAAAAAACAAAAGGAGAAACAAACAGGTTTAAAGTTACAAAAACAAAACGGCTCTTGCTTAACGTCAGGGAATCAGTACTTCGAGGCTGTTTTTTTTCTTTGTTGCAAATCACAAGGAAGTCGGATGAGAAACAAAGTATCTTATGAATTTGAAAATTTCAAAGCGCATTATCTAAACTCGTTCTTTTCGCTATTCAAAGATGTAACCAGGTCATTGCCCATTTAAAATTATTTCAATTCAATAGTTTTCATGTGCTATGGCCAATCCGCAAGACAAAAACTGGCTAGCAAAGTTTTCTAGGAAAACTAACCAAATTTATATTTCCTAAAATTTGTGATAGTTTTGAATTCAATAATAGATTCAACAAAGAGGCTCGGTAATGTGCGTACGCACATCAGGTTCCGACCCCGCTCATCCACATTCTTGACTTAATTGGCTACCAAATGATGAAGAGATAGAGAACTTTCAAAAAAATACATATCTTTCCATAAACAGCCAATGGAACACGATAATGCCACGATAGAGGGCCGATGAACGTTGTTGATAATATGATTACTAGAAAGGAAAATAATAAATATCAAAAAACAAACATTATTTACGACCAAAACTCGATTTCTATAATAAATAAAATCAAAACAAAATCAAACTTGCATCAAATATAATCTAAACAAAACTTTTTATACAACTTATACATCATTAGAAAAAATATGGAAACTGTCCTCAATGCGAGTGGTTAAGAAGTCGACAAAAAAGAGCACAGAAATGCCAAGTCCAAAAATGCGTTTCCATTTTTGAAAGGAATTAATTTTACTGAAATCCTTAAAATAGTCATTTATATCACCAAATGAAGCAATTGAGACATGTCGCTATCCAATGTTTAATTGCTCAAAACTTCAAAGCTAATGGAACCTATCATTATAGATATAAAATAAAAAGAAAACAAAAATCCTATGAAAATTACAAATACAAAAAAATCTCAAATATTTCATGAAATCTCGTAGTATTAGCAGTAACAAAGCCGAGAAACAAATATTCGAAGCTAAAATTGTTATAGAGATTCAATCATAGTTCACTGGAAACGGGATGTGACCTGTGTTTACAGAGACTGAGCTACAAATTGACCGAAAAATTAATTAAAAAACGCGGAAGCTCAAAAACTCAATTATGTTTTTGAAAACAAATGTTTTCAAAAGTCATCACAGACGTCAAAAAGATTTCAAAAAACAGCGATTAATCAAGTTGCAATACCTCAGGAAGGCAACTGGACCTGTTAAAAACGAGACTAAGTCACGAACCCTCAAAATAACAACAAATTTATGATGAAGCCAAAACTTAAAACAATTTTACGAAATCACAATGTTCAAGGCAGTAAAATTATAAGATGTTACCTGCGAGAGCTATATATTGTCAGATTCTCTCATTTTTACATAAAAGAGTCTTTCTTCTAAAGGGATTACGTAGACATGACAACAAAAAGATACCCTGCAATTGAACAGTATAGGAATTTTGAAAATTTGTCGTGAAAATAATGGTCGAATTAGACAGTCACAATGTCTAACCCAGCGCAAAATGTTAAGAAAATGCTCAAATTAACAAAAATAATTCAGACTTATATTTAGTGAGATTGAATCACATGGTTACGAGAATGAAAGCAAAAACGATACAGTAAAAAAAACTTCTTTTTTTATTTCAATTTGAAAATTATTAGAACAAACAGCCATGAACTGGATTCATTAACTAGGTTCAAATTTTTGTTATGTCCTGGGCAAGCAATTGAGACCTATCAGTTTTAGGTATATGGCGTATAATAGCAAAAAGAAAGACAAAAATAGGCCGAAACAAAAAAAAGTCCATAAAATTTCGAGATAACTGTGTCTCAGCCCAAAAAGCATAAACTAACAAAAACAATTAAATATTCAGATACATTCTTCTCATCGTTGTTTGTTTTTCCTCATATGCTTTCTTCAGTTGCACTTGTCAATAATGCGATAATACGACAAAAA
The DNA here is from genome assembly GCF_964194025.1 of Convolutriloba macropyga. Lineage (NCBI taxonomy): Eukaryota > Metazoa > Xenacoelomorpha > Acoela > Convolutidae > Convolutriloba > Convolutriloba macropyga. Next base: position 16,787 of record NW_027452758.1, read on the forward strand.
AACAAACTGAACTCAAAAAATATGCATTTTTGCACAAAAAATTGAAAAGGCATAGTATCAAAACAGTGAGACTATTAGTTAAACATAAAATTGTGTCGGAAATTAAAATATAACCAACAAGAAATTGTTTTCTGCTTGTTTCCACTGAGACTGCGCCCGAAGTTGAGAAAAACAAGATAGAATAATGGCAAAAATCAAAAATTAACCGATTTTTTCCTAAAAGAAAAATTTTCAAAGTCATAACAGACATTAGATAACAGCTGAAAGAAATATCAAGGTTCATTTATATCTCTTGAAGAACGACTGGACTTTTACGGGGGAAAATAAGTTGTTGAGCTTATAGATTGGGCCAAAAGCTAACAAATGAGAGCAAATTTCAAGAAATACATAAATTTTTTTTATTAAGACAATTGGTTAAAGCCATAGACACCACGCTCTTACCTCTGAAACCGTAATATAATCTTGTTGAGCTTTGTTTTTTAATAGTATCTGTAATTAAGAGAGCCCTGATTTGAAATTCTTGTAAGTAAAAAATGTAAGAAAAAAATCATATACATATAGAGGAAAAATTTTGAAAAAAATGTCGCGCCCCATTAAAATCTGAAAATTTTTTTTAACGTAAGGATTTATGGAGAAGATGTTGCTGCCCGTCTAAAAAATACTTATTTGGTCGAATGGTTGCAAAATAGATCAATTTTTTAACAAAATCTTTCAGTTTATCAAGAAAAATGCATTTTGTATATTTAATGAGTTTAAATTTGCAAAAAACTGGCAAAATTATAAATCCAGAAGACTCTCAAAATCAGTGAGTGTATAACTAGCACAATTGTCAGCTTAAAAAGAATATGACCGCAGTTTTAACGTATTTACTACCGGCAAACCTTAATCTAGTCGGCTGAAAAAGCAAATTTGATGCCAATTTTGGTCCTAAAAATGTAGATTTCTAAAAATTTTAGCATAAATTCTAGCCAACAAACTCGGACCTGAACATTCAGCAACCCTCATCTAACTTTAGAGATAAAATTAATAACACTACAGTTAAAAATTTGATCAAATTTTAGCAAAATTGACGAAAATTAGGTCAAAAATACACAAAAAGTGAATAGAAACGGCTAAAATACGTCTAATATTCACAAAACATAAAACTCGATGACTCCCTATAACAAGTGAAAATTGAAAAAACCTTTTTAATTCCACATTCTACGCTGGACGGGCTTTTTAATGATACCACCCACAACTCTGTACGATGATTATATCGATCGGCCAAAATTGTCTGAACAAAAAAAAACCCATTTGAGTATATGGTTCCTCCCCCACTAAAGTGGGTCGCGACAAAAAAACGTTTTTGAAATGTTGGAGTATATGGGAGTTGGGTAGTAGTGGCACTAGTTTGGGTAGGGAGAAGAAAAAGTTCTGGGATCAATTTTTTTTATTAGGATCTTCCGCCTAAATTATTTCTAGAGCTTACTATCCACTGAATTTTAGAAACACATAGAGTGCCTAAGATGTAATGCCCAATGTTTGAAAACAACTAAATGTTAGAAAAGAATTCAAAATTCAAATCATGAAAAAATTTGTTTTAATTTAGGAAAACGTATCAAGAACACACTGTATGTGACTCCAATTAAAGCTTGACAGAGTCACAGTTAAATCATCACTTTATAAACCTATTTTTTTCTTTGTCTAATTGAGTTCACAGAATAGTAATTAATTGAAAGAACCTCTCATTGATCTCTAGGAACTATTTTTAAAAAAGTTCTCTGCTGGATTCATTTGTTTTCACCGGACATTATGATAATATTTCTGTTAAACCGTTGAATGAGGCACTATGACAAAAACCAACAAAATCAAAACATACTGAGAAAATGCAGTAACAGGGAAAAAACTGATAATTAATTCAAAAGATATTGAATTACATTCATTTTTACCAGATTGCAACATTTCGGTATTTAATTAAATTTTCGCTCAAAAAAATTTGTTTTATTGTCTATTCTATAGTCAATTTTTGCTTTATTGTCTATTCTTTGCACAGAAAATGAACTCAAACCAAGAAATACTGAACCGCAATATTAAAAAAATGCAAACAACATAAGCAGAAATTAGTATAAAACTTTTGTCATTTTGAAAAGTGTCTCTTTTAAATAATGAAAGCCACGTAACTGATCTACACGAACAATTGCGGAACAAGTTTTTTTCTGAAATACACTGATAAACAGACAAAATAGCAAGAAATTTCCAAAAAGTAACCAAAGCAACTTCATTAAAAAACGACTTGAAACCAGTTCCAATCAAATCAAACTTCAACAAATTTATAGAACATAATATATGCCAATAGAAAACGCTCTATAGACTGTAGGAATTTCCGCAAAGACGCGCTTATGAACGCCTAAAATGACTAAATGACTCTGCGTCGCGCAAATTTTGATCAAAACTTCGAATGAATGCTTAAAAGGGTCAAAATTGTCCCAAGCGTACTGTTACTAATATAATGTAATTTAATGTGGAAAACTTTTTTGGTATAAAAAAGTTAAAGTTAAAGCTAAGAAACTGCTTTTAAAAAGCTGTTTGTGATCACAAAATGTTGCTCACTTAGCAACAAACTTTTTGCACACATTTTCTCGCTCTAGCTCTCGTTTAACAACGACCAGAAGTTTGTCGAAGACTTCTGACTGCCTCTGTTCCGCAGATTGGTCTAAACACTTGTTTTCCAGCTATTTATTTGGCTTTACATCTTATGAAAAGAGAAACCACCGATTAAATAAAGAAGTCACCATTAATCCTCTTCGAGTTGTAGTATCTATTTTGGTAATGTTTGCTTTTTCAACTCGGATTCTGTACATTTGGTAGAATTCTGTACATTTCGTGAATTACAGGGATGTCTGTTAGAAGGTTGAAAGAGAACAACCTAATGTAAATTGTGCATAAGATAAGCTTGACATAGCTTGACAAGAAGCTGCTCTACTTGTTCAACGTATACTTGGCTAGAGAAATGAAGCCTTGAGGAATAAGAAAGAACGTGAGAACGGGTTATAAGAGATGCCCAAGTTCGAGAGCTTAGGACCAGTTGGTGTAATTGGGTAGCACACTAGGCTTGCAAGTATGAGATGCTGGTTCGAATCCAGTACTGGTCCATTTTCACAGTAGTTGAGCCTGAATAGACCACCTAACAATGTCCCATAAAGAATCTTGGACATGTATTGGGATATGGCGTGAC
>NW_027452758.1:25000-27822 GCF_964194025.1 Convolutriloba macropyga
TATATATATATATATATGTATATATATATATATATATATATATATATATATAAATATATAAATATATATATATATATATATAAATACATATAATTATATATATATATATATATATATATAAATATATATATATATATATATATATATATATATATACATAAATATTTATATATATACAAACTGAAGCCACAACAGAAATTGAAGCACATAATACAGTTTGAAATCACTCTTTCACTTTTTCTATCAATTGACAGTTAAATTATCTGAGAGGCTTATCTTTTGATAAGAACAACGTAGCTTTGATATGCTTTGAATTTGTTCTCAAAAAATGCAGTTGTTAGACAGATTAGATTTAATTGAAAGCGGGCTAAAATTGTTTGTTTGCTACCTCTATTTAATATTTCATTTCATTACAGAGAGGCAGATTTTTTAGTTCGAGGTCTTTTTGTTGAGATTCGATTGACAGCTTCTGCTTGTTAAAAAACAATGTTTCCTTTGAAATAGAGTATACGGAATTTTTTGACATTTAATTGCTTTTATCTGACACAAATTTTCGGTAGTATATACCTCATCTTCAGCATAGATTTGATTACTGACCAATACTTTTAAATTATCGTCATATCCGAAAGTTTCATCAACTGAAATTTTCCCAGGCAGGTCGCTAACTAAAAGAACTTAGAGGAGAAGCCCTTAGATAGATCGGTGTGGAAATTTCCTTGTCAAGAAAATTCTGTCGGAACTTGACTTATTTATTGTTTGCTGCCAGCAACATAAGGCAATTCCCCTTCAATGACCAAATCCGGGAGCTTGATTAATTAGTTTCGGTGCTGCACCAGATCAAGAGCTTTCAAGAAATAGAAATAGATTGCAGCTAGCTCCTTTGATTTCGAATGGCTCAACTTCAGTATAATTTTAGGCTAATTTATTTTCTTTATAAAAGTTGTCTAGCGGCCTTATTGGGCAATAGCGACTGATATATGATCTGCTTGCTTCTTTAGAGATTGGTCTGACCTCGCTCAGCTTCCATTGTTGTGATTTGCCCCTTATTTTGGTTTGTTTGGAGAAATGGACCAGAGATATGGAAACACATTTTGCAGATTCTTCAAGTTGATAATTTCCATATTGTCAGGCCCTTTTAATGTCCGGAAACTTCATTCCAGTTGTCAATTTCTTCAGAAAATATTAAGGTATTAATGAATTTTTAGATGTTTGAAGTCTCTCTTTTAATAATTTCATTGGGTTGCAATTACTTTTCGGCCATTGGTTCAAATTCTGTTCCGTTTGAGGAATTACTAATACGAAAAAAGCAGTGTTGTCAGATAGTCGTCTTCCTTAAATCTGCTAATCCTCGCAAAAATATATACTTTTTTACCTGTAGAAATGTTTTCGGCGTTGTTGATTAGAAGAACGTGCAGGCACATAATTTTTGACAAATAATGGACTTGAACAAAGTTTTCATCGATTAGTCTATACGGTTTAAGTTGATAGAAATGAAAACAAGTATGCTGATCCATTAGTGACAACCGACAACGATGAACGCAATCAAGCGTCGGTAGAACAGCATTTAAGGGAAAAAAATTCAAGATAATTAACCTTACAAAATTTCTGAAGCAGTTGGCAAGCAAATTAAGGTCTAAGTGACCGGAAAAAAACATTGGACAAGAGGTTTTCGAGTGCGTATATTTAAGTATTAAGAAGTTTTTTCAATGCGTAAATATTTTAGGTCAAGAAAAGAGCGTCACAATTTAGGTGTTTTCACCGCCCTTATTGAAAAATTTTTATTTAATGAGAAGTTATCGAGCAACTCAAAAAATGATTTATTTAAATTTTTGTGAGAAAATCAGGTAAGGTGTTTCCTGCCATTAATGAGAACGGATAACAATGAACGCAATCAAGCCTCAGTAGAACAGCATTTAATTGAAAAAAAAAATTGAAGAGAATTAACGATACCAAACCTCTGAAGCAGTAATCAAGCAAAAAAAGATCTAAGAAACTGGAAAAAACATTAGGAAAGAGCTTTTTTTGAGTGCGTAATTATTTTAACCAAGAAAATTTTTTATTGCGTTGCTATTTTAGGAAAAGGTGACACAATTTAGCATTTGTACTGCCATCATTGAAAAAAATCTATATAATTAGAAGTTATCGAGCAACAAGCAACTCTAAAATTATTTATTTAAACTTTTGTGGTAAAATCAAGTAAGGTTTGTTTCTTGCCTGGCAACTAGATTCCTGTATACATTCTATGTATATATATATATATATATATATATATATATATATATATACATATATATACATAAATAGTATATATATATATATATATATATATATATATATAACCAATTGTTGTAAATTCAAGTCATGTTTGTTCTGTTCCTTATAACTAGGATGTGGGTTTTTTCTATATATATATATTTATATATATATATATATATATATATGAGTATAAATATATATAAATATATAAATATATAAATATATATATATATATATATATATATATATACATATAATTATATATATATATATATATATATATATATATATATATATAAATATTTATATATATACAAACTGAAGCCACAACAGAGTTTGAAGCACATAATACAAATTGAAATCATTCTTTCACTATTTCTATCAATTCTTGATCATTTTTTGACAGTTAAAATATCTGAGAGTCTTATCTATTGATAAGAACAACGTAGCTTTGATATGTTTTGAATTTGTTCTCAAAAAATGCGGTTGTTAGACAGATTAGAATTGAAAGCGGGCTAAAATTGTTTGTTTGCTATCTCTATTTATATTTTCATTCCATTACAGAG
>NW_027452759.1:0-94000 GCF_964194025.1 Convolutriloba macropyga
CTTCCAAGTGCATTTGATCGTCAATAATTCATTTGATACTTCCAATTATGATTGATTGATCCACTGCTACTTGGAGCAGCATTTTTACTGAGAAGAACTGCCGGCGATAAAGAAATATGAAGCTTGGTGACGATGATAATGACAGAGCAAAATTGGCAGGCGAAGAGGATGAAAGCAGTCGGAAAAATTACCTCATCTAAACTGCAAGTGGTCATCAGTACAATTGATCCCAATTCACATTACCCCGTAAGTACAAGTGGTATCTGCGTAAACTTCTGTTCTTCCTCCTTCTGCCTTAATTTGACATCGAAATAGCTGAGAGTGAGGCCGGTAGAGTGAGGAACTATAAGGATGGTAAGTATGTCCCTCCGTAAATGTTCCTCGCTCCTCGTGAACATTTCTCCTCTCCTGTGTTCGTAAGCCTGTGAAAGCAAACTGAAATGTGTTTTCCATTGATTAATGTTTGCTTATCATCACAAGAGGTAGTGCTGACAATTAACATACGCCAAATAAAAAATAAGGGTGTAGTAAAGATATTAATTTGAAATGGTCATAATTCGTGTAGGGGGAGGGGTTTCAACCAACCATTAGAAGATAAACAATCAGATTGGAAACACTGACGATCCATTCAACCCGATTGTCGATTTATCAAGCCGGGGAATTTTTCAGCTCGGGGAATTTTTCACAGCTGGTGCAAAATTTTTCGGATCTTTTCCGTTTGTGCCCCCCCCCCCAGTACGTTATGCGCCCCCCAGTTACAGAGCACGTGTCATTACATAGTAAATCATTATGTAAAAATATGGCGCATGCCAGTTTTTTTCAGTTTTTTTCCAGTTGATATTGGTTTTAGAATGATATAATGCATTTAATGATTTAATTTTTAGTGCCTTTCTTACGCATCATAAGCACTTGACAAACAAATGAGGCAAAAATCGGGTTCAAAATTTAAAATTATATAGTTTCTTATTCAGTCCTTTTATTCGTATCTCAAATCTAAGCATCAAGAGTAAAAACTTATTTCGCCAATCTAAATAGATCGTCAAAGCTTGAACAGTGCGCAATCACCGCAAAATTTCAGCCGAATTTTATTATAGCGTTTTTTATAGAATTTTTTCTTTCATTCGATTTTCTAGACACTAATCCAAAACGAATATCAATGAAAAAAGCACTAGTGAAAAAGTAAAAGTAGCGTGGTGCCCACTATAGTGTATCTTCTAACCGGAGATAATTAGTGTCTGAATCTAATCATTCATATCAATATCGGAAATTTAGTACAATTGCGACGTCCTGATTTTTATGTGATTTTTATGTGATTTTTATGTGATTTTTATCTTCTTCTCTCTACCGCACCGCGAATACCACACAGACATATTTGTTTATAACTAATCCTGTGAAAATACTGTTTTTATGTGGACCCGGGTCTGCGTCCTAACAAATATTCATTCCCATCGTGATGCCAATGTGAGCTGCTAGCAAATTGTAGCTACACTTGACTGAAACATATAGTGTAAACGTGAGCTAGATTCTGCGGAGAGAACCAATCCCCAAATCAGACAAGAGAACCTGATAACCGCTTTGCGAACCCAACACGCAGAGTTTGTGGCCGTAGATGGACAACACATCACAAGTCCGTCAAATAACCTCTCTAATGCACGCGGAAAAAATGTATAATCCAAGGTCCTAATCTGATTTATCGGTGAACCAGACAGTAAATTACAATCGCAAACATGATTCCAACGAGGTAGTTCTTTCAGCGATTTACTCATGTGAACAGTACGTGGATAACATGACCAATCAACAAATCAAAACATTGCACACCAAAACATTCTCATTAAAATTGGAAACGCTGATGATGGCCACTTAGCCACTTTGTGAGGTTCTACAAACTTTGAGAGATGCACAAATTCTAAGGATGAATTGCCAATCGATCGGATCATCGGTACACAAAATATTTTGAAAACTTAAAAAAAATCTCGAACCAACGTTGGGAATTCGTTCGGAACAAACGTTGGGAAACATAGTGGCACCACTACATTTCGACAAATCAAAGACAGAAAAGCGAAACGTGTGGACATGAATGACGGTTTACGCTGTTTGATTGGTATCTGCGTAAACTTCTGTTCTTCCTCCTTCTGCCCTAATTTGACATCGAAATAGCTGAGAGTGAGGCCGGTAGAGTGAGGAACTATAAGGATGGTAAGTATGTCCCTCCGTAAATGTTCCTCGCTCCTCGTGAACATTTCTCCTCTCCTGTGTTCGTAAGCCTGTGAAAGCAAACTGAAATGTGTTTTCCATTGACTAATGTTTGCTTATCATCATAAGAGGTAGTGCTGACAATTAACATACGCCAAATAAAAAATAAGGGTGTAGTAAAGATATTAATTTGAAATGGTCATAATTCGTGTAGGGGGAGGGGTTTCAACCAACCATTAGAAGATAAACAATCAGATTGGAAACACTGACGATCCATTCAACCCGATTGTCGATTTATCAAGCCGGGGAATTTTTCAGCTCGGGGAATTTTTCACAGCTGGTGCAAAAGTTTTCGGATCTTTTCCGTTTGTGCCCCCCCCCAGTACGTTATGCGCCCCCCAGTTACAGAGCACGTGTCATTACATAGTAAATCATTATGTAAAAATATGGCGCGTGCCAGTTTTTTTCAGTTTTTTTCCAGTTGATATTGGTTTTAGAATGATATAATGCATTTAATGATTTAATTTTTAGTGCAATTCTTACGCATCATAAGCACTTGACAAACAAATGAGGCAAAAATTGGGTTCAAAATTTAAAATTATATAGTTTCTTATTCAGTCCTTTTATTCGCATCTCAAATCTAAGCATCAAGAGTAAAAATTTGTTTCGCCAATCTAAATAGATCGTCAAAGCTTGAACAGTGCGCAATCACCGCAAAATTTTAGCCGAATTTTATTATAGCGTTTTTTATAAAATTTTTTCTTTCATTCGATTTTCTAGACACTAATCCAAAACGAATATCAATGAAAAAAGCACTAGTGGAAAAAGTAAAAGTAGCGTGGTGCCCACTATAGTGTTTCTTCTAACCGGAGATAATTAGTGTCTGAATCTAATCATTCATATCAATATCGGAAATTTAGTACAATTGCGACGTCCTGATTTTTATGTGATTTTTATGTGATTTTTATCTTCTTCTCTCTACCGCACCGCGAATACCACACAGACATATTTGTTTATAACTAATCCTGTGAAAATACTGTTTTTATGTGGACCCGGGTCTGCGTCCTAACAAATATTCATTCCCATCGTGATGCCAATGTGAGCTGCTAGCGAATTGTAGCTACACTTGACTGAAACATATAGTGTAAACGTGAGCTAGATTCTGCGGAGAGAACCAATCCCCAAATCAGACAAGAGAACCTGATAACCGCTTTGCGAACCCAACACGCAGAGTTTGTGGCCGTAGATGGACAACACATCACAAGCCCGTCAAATAACCTCTCTAATGCACGCGGAAAAAATGTATAATCCATGGTCCTAATCTGATTTATCGGTGAACCAGACAGTAAATTACAATCGCAAACATGATTCCAACGAGGTAGTTCTTTCAGCGATTTACTCATGTGACCAGTACGTGGATAACATGACCAATCAACAAATCAAAACATTGCACACCAAAACATTCTCATTAAAATTGGAAACGCTGATGATGGCCACTTAGCCACTTTGTGAGGTTCTACAAACTTTGAGAGATGCACAAATTCTAAGGATGAATTGCCAATCGATCGGATCATCGGTACACAAAATATTTTGAAAACTTAAAAAAAATCTCGAACCAACGTTGGGAATTCGTTGGGAACAAACGTTGGGATACATAGTGGCACCACTACATTTCGACAAATCAAAGACAGAAAAGCGAAACGTGTGGACATGAATGACGGTTTACGCTGTTTGATTGGGTGTGAGTGATCTTTTCAACAAACTGCACATAAAGCAACAGCTTTGATAGAAGATTTCAGTGAACTCCGCCGAGAATCAGTGTGAATAAAAAACAAATTGCAAAAAAATGCTGCCCTTTTTCTCAAGAATCGTAAACTGAATAAATCTCAGATAGTTAAACCTAAACTCCAAGCTAGTATCAAATTATGCAACTAAAAACAAGTACCAGAGTAATTTTCTACGGACTGACAGTTGTGCCTGCTGAATGCCAAAAAGCAACAGATAAGACTCTCCCTGGTTTCAACAAGGGCTACTGCTTTTTAATTGTTTTTATTTTCATTATCGGCGAAGAAAAATTCAATGACTGCATTCAATTAGGTTGTGAAGGTCTCACAAATGTGGTGGCAAAGCCAGAATTATTCCAGGAAAATGCCACTCTGCAAGATCAGAAACTGAAGGGCTAGCTATATTGTCGTCCACATATTGTCCTATATGTGTCACTCGATAGGACCGGCACATATAAAGGTCAGAAAACTTCTTCTGAACAAAAAGAAAATCCATTTTCTAGAGATAAAAAAGAAGATTGCTAATCCAACGGAAAATAAACACTTTAAACCGTTTTCGGAGACCCGAATCAAGTGCGACCCATCATGACAAGGGCCAGGAGGCTTTTTAACATATAAATCATGAGGATTGGCCAACTAATGCATTCGGGTCGCAATTCTTGAAAAGTGTTGATGAAAGCTATAGCGTGAATGAACATGAAGTATTAGGACAAATGTGGTAAATAGAGCTATAGTTTGGGCAATAGATTGGGGTTGAGCAATAGAGCAATAGATTGGGATAGGTAGGGATTATCAAACAACAACAACAACATATGATTATGAATTCATTAGTTCTTGAAAAAATAGTAGCATTTCAGCTCAGCTCAAAATGTTTTATAAAGCATCAAATAAAAAGGATTCTGAAATCCGCCATACTTAAATAAAAATAGTTCAAAATGACAGTCTAGTCTGTAAGTTGATTTCGTGCTGCAAACACAAGCATCAATTAGCAGCGATAAAATAGTTAACGAGCTGCAAATTTAAATGCTCCAAACTCAACATATTCTATTATTGAACCCATTCCACTAAATAAAGAAGCGCGTTTTGTCCGAATCTGGAATGCAAATCAGTCGCACTTAACAACTGACTCAATTGGAACGCTAGTAATCAGCCTTATGACTAAGTCAATCTCCGATCACGAAACTTCCTCTAAGAAAAAAGAAATCCTTTTAAAACTGAGATTCGAGGACGAGGAGGGACGCGCTCTTAGTGGAAGTATCGCAAAAACACCAGCAACAGATATGACCTGAACTCCTGAGACAACACCAATTACACCGAATGACAGGTACAGCGATACCTTCTCTTATTGTTTGTTCAAAACTGTCACAATGAAACCGTTGGCGATCTTTTCAACTAGGGGCGCGGTCCTATGAGAAGTACGTGATTGCGTTCTGGCGCAAAACAAGAGGTATCGCTAGATATCACCATAGAGACACGGCTATTGCTGGCGCTTACATGTAAAGTTTGATTGTGTCCGTGTCGAAAGGAAAATTGCCGTCCCCTCTTCATTTAAGGACGCGTATGTAGACGCCGTCCATATCACGCACCAAGGCAGTTGGAATTAGGCAATTCCTGCACAATCTTAAACCAGCAATTCCTGCAAAAAAATGTCAACAACTTTTAAATTAAACCTTCCTGAAAAAAATACAGGTAGATTTTTATTGACACATTTTAAATCTTAAAAGCCTATATGCGTACTGCTTAGCGAGCTTATATAGGTCGCTTTTGAAAATTCGCACCAGCGGAAGTTTTTTTGCACAAGCTATTGGGCCTAACATAAACAATTTTCTGCACAATTGTATTCTAATCCATGGCGTTCCACGAACTATTGGGTTAGATCCAGCACACAGTGAAATCGGACAGCAATTGTTATCATTTCGTAAATAAAACAAAATTGATTGTGTCGAGACAACAATTCATGACTATAGAGCAACAGGATTAGCTGAAAATCTAAAGAAAAAAATAAAACGCGACCACCTTATAAAAGACAGGCATTAAAATATCATATAGCAAGCCAGATACACCTCATTACAATATAAGCAATGAGCCCAATACTAATGATCTAACCATCTCAGAGAAAAATATTTAGATCTGGAAACAGTGCAGTGGGGCCGGTTAATTAGTAAAGAAGTGGGGGAAGAGAGGTAGCAAAGCAATACTGAATTTAAATTAAACGGGAGGATAGCTAGTCAGGAAGATTTAACCCGCGAGGTTAAAGGAAGATTCACATAGAGAATCCAGAGTAATCACAATTCTGACCTCGACGTACCAGTAACCCGCACTCGAAGCTACTTTCTACAGAAACTGGCCAAGAACAATCCAAGAAGCAAAAATGCAAAAAAGAGTTTCGGCAGACTATTTAACGCTTTGGCAAATGGCTATTCAGCGATCAAAACTGACGACCATAAATCAGTAATCAAACACCGGACGAAAGAAATTTACAATCCGCATTTCCGACTCGGCTAAATTTGGCATAAAGGCGACGACTGGCAGGTGATACTGACTGCGTATCCTCGTTGCATTTGAATGTGTTTTGCGCTCTTCCTTAACAACACGAACAACAGGATTCTGTCATCACAAAATGAACAAGAAACACTATTGCGAAAACCAATTCGATTCTAGTTCCTCCCAAAAGCCAATACGAATGTTGGCTAAAAATAAAGAATCCTTAAGACAAAGCCAAAAATTGCGATGGCTGTCTCCGATTACCGAGTGAGATACCTAAAACGAATTGCAATAATTTGCTTATCCAACTTTTTAAGGAAGTTCGGACTTCCTTAAAAAGTTGGATAAGCAAATTATTGCAATTTGTTTTACATATCAATCAACTTCCCAACAAATTGTTAAAAGAAGAAAAAAAGATCAAATCTTGCAGCGAATGTCGGAAATGTTTAGGAAAAAGCTGAGCAAACGTCTGGTGCATTTTTTTCGACATTGTTGATCGCAAATGCTGCCCAACATTGCTTCATATCCCCCAAACTTGTATCGCGACAAATTATGATGTCGACGAATGCATCCTCACTGTGCGTGAATGGGAAAATGCCAGCGAGTCAAAAGCAACTATAACCAATTTCACAAAACGTTCAGTATTTTTTTCATCATCCACTTTATCAGATAAGATAAATAGTAGAAATGTTACTAAATTGTTATTCTCTTCTATTAGTTATGGTAAAAAAGGAAATATGTTAAACATTATGTGACATCAAATTTTGAGGAAAACTTACGTATCAAAATTTTACGCAGTGAAATTCGTATTTCTGTTGACTTTGTGCTACGGACTCCTTATTTTTACGTGACAATATGCCGATGAAAATATAATTCTCCTTCCATTCTTCACACTCAGTTCACATTCACATTTGTTTTACACTTTCTGCCAAAATTATGTGACACATTCATCTCCGCAGTTTCAAGTGATATTAATAACTCTTAAATTTCGCTAGAATTGAATTGAAAATATGATGCACAAAATTGTGTTTCCCCTAATCTGAAGTTAAATTATTTCATGATATCCTTGTTCACACTACTTTCTGACAATAAGTACAAATTCTACATCTCATCTTTATGTGACTTTCTTCTTTGACCTCTACCACGTCAAAATTACTGAACATAAAGGCCACAATGTCGTGGTCGACAACACGGGTCAAAGAATTCAATGAGTTGAATTTTTAATTAAATTTTGATCTGAAAATATACAAAAATTAGCTTGTATTTATAGTGGTTATCTATGCGAAAATATACAGAGAAAATTTAGATCAGCTAAAAATATTTAACATGATTGGCATGTGAAAAGATCCTAACTCCGAATCCCGGAGGTGACTTTCTATTTTCATCAACATTTCATGAGAATCATATATGGCTTGGGTACAATCGAGTTCAGTAGTTGGAGGTCAGCGGATGTTAGAATCAGGTTTCTGTTGGTGGGAGAATTTACTTCTGACATATGATTGATAGGTCAATAAGATAATGATAGCGCCAAAACAAAATTAGAATTGAGTTTAGTTTTGTAGCCATTACTTATCGACACAGCAATAAAGTTCGTCAGGTAAGGTCTTCTTTCGTTCTTTGAAACTTTAATAAAATTTCTAAGTTTCTTGATGTTTCATTGAAACCATCACATCCTCCCTCCTTTTTTAAGCAAGTTTGTGGGTATAGGTTCTCCAAATCTGTCAGGTTGTTTTCTGTTCCTGGTTGATGTTCGTGAAGGCTCTGAGGTTTCGGGTTGTTGGTGCTCTGCAGATGATGTGGCTGCAGAAGCTTCATCTTGATGTGAAGGTCCCACATCTGTGTTCTGAGGTTGTAGTTCTGATTGAGATATGGTCTCCTCCACTGCTGGTTCAGTTTTCACATTGTCCTCGTCTAGTCTCGCAATTTGGTTGTCGCTCACTGGAATAGTCCGTGCTGAGTTTTCAGGCTGTATGAAAGATGTGTTCAAGCCCTTCCTGATGATGAAGGTAGCAGGAACTGTCTTTGTGTTTTCGTTGGCCTTGAATAGAATGGGTTCGCACAAGTCGAAATCTGCTATTGCTGGTAGTCTCACTCTGCGTCCCAACAAGAGTTCAACTGGAGTTTTGCTCCTCGTCTTTGAAGTGTTGCGATGTGTCATCAGTGCCCTTTGCAGGAATGTTCCAAATGACACATTAAGGTTGGGACTCCACGCTTGAAGTGCCCGCTTCACTGTCTGAACTGCTCTTTCAGCTAGTCCATTAGCTCTTGGATGATAGACGGGTGATTCTATTTACTTAATTCCCAGTGATTCACACCACTGTTTAAGGTCACCACTTACAAATTCAGGACCGTTATCAGAAACTAAAATTTTTGGTATTCCGAATCTTGCAAAGATTTGACTAAGATATATTTTAACTGTTTCTGATGTTCTATTTCCCTCGGGGAAGGCTTCTATCCAACCAGAACCCGCGTCAACAATTACTAAGATATTGCCTTGGTCCTTAACATAACCCCAGTCCATGTGGAGCCGTTCCCAAACGTCGGCTTCTGGCCACGTAGAGACTGTTTTTCCCAGGCTAGGCCTGTTCAATTGACAATTCTTATATTTACTAACAAAGTGTTGAACGTCTTGGGTAATGCCAGGCCACCAAGCTATCATTCTGACTGATGCCTCAGTTGCATTCTTTCCGGGATGTGTCTCATGCGCTTTTGCCAAAACCAAGTGTCGTAGTTTGGGTGGAATGAAAGGAACAACACCTCTGAAGATGATTCCATTATGTAAAGTAAGTGCATCTTTCTGTTGTTCGAATCCTTTTTCCGCTTCTGAACATTGTTTCCAATTGCCGCTTTTGATTCGTTTCATTATGTCCTGGAAGAGTCTGTTTGTTCCAAGTTCAGTTTTGATTTCTGCTTGGGTCACCAAATCACTCTGAGCGAAGTAGATGTTATTGATTGCGAAGCACACTCGATCGTTGTCGGATTCGTCTTCGTCAAAATCCATTCTGCTCAAAGCATCTTCATGGGGTATCTGCTCCCCTGGTGTGTACTTCAACTCATAGTCGAAGCCCATTAGAGCTATTGCCCATCTTGTGATTCTCGCTGATGCGGTCTTCGGGATCTCCTCGTCTGGTGCAAAGAGATATTTGAGTGGTTTGTGGTCAGTCTGTAGGGTAAATCGTCTTCCAAGAAGGAATTGCTTCAATCTTGTGACCACAAAGACAATTGCCAGTGCTTCCCGCTCTATGTTCGAGTAGTTTTGCTCCGCTGGAGTCAATTTTCTCGATACATATATGACTGGATGTCCTTCTTGCGAAAGAACCCCGCCAATGGCTTTTTCAGAGGCGTCAGTAGTAACTGTTGCTTCTTTTTGTAGACTATATGGCTGTACTAGTGGGTTAGCACTCAATTCATTTTTTATGTCTTCAAAGGCTTTTTGTTGCATTTTGCCCCATGAGAAATCGCTATTTCTCATGTTATTTAAGGGTAGCATTTTTGTTGCAAAATCAGGAATCATTCTTCCGTAAAAATTAGCTAGCCCAACAAACGATTCGAGTTGTTTATTGTTAGTTGGTGCTTTTGCATTTTTTATTTTTTCAACATGTTTGGGATCTGGTGCTATTCCCTCCTTTGAAATGGAGTATCCCAAAAAGCTAACGCTATCGACTGGTTTTGAGTTAGATTTTTTCTCATTAATAGTAAAGTGTTTCTCACGTAGTCGACTCTTGACTGCAAGCATTCTCTTGTCGAACTGCTCCTTGGTAGTTCCATACACCAATACATCGTCTTGAAAGATCACAACACCTTTGATTCCTTTGAGTGTTGATTCTATGCAATTCTGGAAGATTGAAGAAGAGTTTTTCAATCCCTGAGGTAGTCGGCACATCTTGAACAGTCCCTGAGATGTGTTGATTGTGCATATATCTTTTGCTTCTTCGTCAAGTTCAATTTGATAGTAGGCATCTGAGAGGTCAATTTTGCCAAAGTATGAGGCCCCATGTAGGTTATGGAAGATCGTCTCCATGTCTGATATTGGGTAGTCCTCATCCATGACCTTGCCATTGATGTGCACTTTCAAGTCCACGCAAAGTCTCAGTTCTCCACTCTTCTTTCTCTGCCACACCACTGGAGAGGCATTAGTGACTCCTCCTGGCTGTACCGGTTCAAGGATGCCTTGTCTGACCATTTGTTCCAGCTTCTCTGTGACCTTGTCTTGAAGAGGTAGAGGTATTTTTCTGGCTTTGCAAAACATTAGCTGTGTTCCTGGTATCAACTTCACATGAGCTTTGTAACCCTTCACAGCAGGTATGTGCTCGACTGTGATGTTGTTCACGCCGTGCTTGGGTAGAAGGTCTCTACCAAGTAGTCCAAATTCTTTATCAGACTGCACAACTGCAAGTTGTTTTTGAGTGAGCCTGTTTCCGTTCCACTCAACGTCACAAGTAAGTGATCCCAGAAGCGTTAATTGATGACCATCATAAGCTTCAAGATGTCTTATCTTACCATCCAACTGAGGTTTACCAAGCTCAGTCCATATTTTTGATGATATCACTGTGCTATCTGCACCTGTGTCTACCTGCATTTTTACTTTGCAGTTATTTATTGAGATATATTCCCATGTCACAGACATGCTAAAGATTTGTTCTTTAGTATAAAACATTCCCATCTCCGATGCTGGAGATGCTTGCTCTGAAGAAACATTTTCTTCTTCGCAAAAGTTATTCTGTTTATTGTACTTACCTGAATTTGGTTGGGGTTTGCTTCTACACATTTTTGAGAAGTGTCCCACCTTTTCACAGGTGTTGCATTTCTTACTTAGCGCTGGACAAGGTCTACTAGAGTGTGGCTTACCTCCACACCTAGTGCACATGTTGCTGTTTCTATTAGCCGTAATTTTTTCATTTGGTTTTCGAAAGGTCTTTTTGAAGTTGAACCCAACTTCTTCTTTCACCGTAAAGGGCTTATTACCTGATGAAGAACTTGCAAAAGCCATTGCTTGACTTCTGAACTGTAAGCTCTCGGTCATTTCAGTAACCGACATTGCTGGTTTTGCTTTAATACCGTCTAGTAGTCTAAGTTTTGCTTCAGGGTCCCTCAAACCTGAGATAAACTTTATTTTTACCAACTCCTCTTCGGGGTTGGCCGCTGTTTTCAATTTTTCGAAGTCACAATAGCGTGCTTCTTCTCTAAGACGTGCTAGGAAGTCGTCGTCTGACTCCCCTACACCTTGTATAACGGACAGAAATTTAGCCCTTTCTGCCGTTACTACTCTCTCTTTAGGAGAAATATAGTTTTGAATCGCCAATCTGATGTCTTTATACGGAGTGTCTATCAAACTCCTAGGAATCATTAAGCTCTTAAGTTTAATAATTGCATCTTGCCCGCACATACTAAGAAAGAGATTGGTTACCTGTAGGTCCTGTACAGTACCATCGGTGTTGACGTTGTCCTCTTTCTTCTCTGCGCGACATTTCGCCACAAAAGACATAATCCACGCAGTAGCTGATTCTGCATTCTGTAGATCCAATATTTGTCTGTCTGTAGCTGGTCTGGACACCATTGTCGTGGTCGACAACACGGGTCAAATGATTCAATGAGTTGAATTTTAAATTAAATTTTGATCTGAAAATATACAAAAATTAGCTTGTATTTATAGTGGTTATCTATGCGAAAATATACAGAGAAAATTTAGATCAGCTAAAAATATTTAACATGATTGGCATGTGAAAAGATCCTAACTCCGAATCCCGGAGGTGACTTTCTATTTTCATCAACATTTCATGAGAATCATATATGGCTTGGGTACAATCGAGTTCAGTAGTTGGAGGTCAGCGGATGTTAGAATCAGGTTTCTGTTGGTGGGAGAATTTACTTCTGACATATGATTGATAGGTCAATAAGATAATGATAGCGCCAAAACAAAATTAGAATTGAGTTTAGTTTTGTAGCCATTACTTATCGACTCAGCAAAAGTTCGTCAGATAAGTTCTTCTTTCGTTCTTTGAAACTTTAATAAAATTTCTAAGTTTCTTGATGTTTCATTGAAACCATCACACACAATATTTGCATGCTCAAACTGCGAAAACCCTAATCTGTCTTATTTGTTAATTAGACCTAAG
The DNA here is from genome assembly GCF_964194025.1 of Convolutriloba macropyga. Classification (NCBI taxonomy): domain Eukaryota; kingdom Metazoa; phylum Xenacoelomorpha; order Acoela; family Convolutidae; genus Convolutriloba; species Convolutriloba macropyga. The sequence continues at coordinate 12,578 of NW_027452759.1, forward strand.
CTTACTTCTTCGCAATACTTTATTTTCTTCATTTTGTCAAATCAAGATAGTAGCTTGTTTATGCTTTTCGGCCTAAATCTTGCATGATAAGACAACTTTTCAATAATATTTGTATTTCTGAAAATCGCAACCTTGGTAACAAATCAAGCTCTATAAATACATCATGTTTCGCGCCAAAGGCACACACGTTATGGTCAAAAACGGGAAATCCCTTAATATAAATAATATTGAAAGTGAATGTCAGCAACTTCTGACTTCTTCAATTAAATCAACAAATATAAAGAGCTCCAGAATAGTTTGGGGGAATGGAAATTAAGAAATGAAAGGGTTTCTGGGGACGGAAATGTATGTGTAGGGAGGAAGATGTGGATGTGGGGGGGGGGAGGAAGATGTGGATGTGGGGGGAGAGAAATTGCACTCCCGGTAACAAAATGCGACATTTGAAATGAAAATGTAAACGCAATAAAATAAAGCACAAAAAAACCCAATAAAATTCATTCTGATAATGAGTTTTGGCGTGTGTTTGTGTGTGTGTGTAAGTGTGTGTGTGTGTGTGTGTGTGTGTGTGTGTGTGTGTGTTTTAATGAACTTGTTTCAGTGACCCTGCTGAGCACTTATTTATCATGGTAATACACGGCTCAGAGTTACTGCTGGTCTTTGGACTATTCCTCCAGCCGTCTGGATTTTGAAGCTCCTGGCTATTCCGTCTGAACCTCTGTGTGCTTTCACAATTCTACCAAGAGGCCAAATGCCTTAGGATGAGAAATCCTTGAGCACACACATATTGTCACCTTCATCCAGCTCATCAATTGAATGCCACTTCATTCTCTTGTTGAGCTCAGGAACATATTCCTTCAGCAGCTTGCTCCAGTAGTGATCAAGTTGTGTCTGCGTCTACTTGAAGTCTTTAGTGGAGAACCACAGGTTGCTGTCAACCAAAGGTTTCAAACAGAGTGAGGTCTGAGTAGGAAGTGATTAGGCGTACGTGGTCTCTCGTCAGAGATGCTGCAGCCCACATGAGTTAATGGCTTGGAGATCAAAATTGCTTTGGCCTCTGCATTAACTGTCTGGACTACTGAATGTGTTTATTTCCAACTGTCCAGCACTCTTAGTAGACTCCTCATTGCTATCTGTATGAGCCTCTCCCAGAATCTTCCGAAGTGTGGTGCCAATTGGGGATTGAAAGTGTTGTGCCAATTGCAGTCTGATGTACTCGTTGACTGTCTGGTAGTTTCTCTAGAAATCTAACCTCATTGCATGGTTGGCTCAAATGAGGTTTTTGTCATTGTCACTCAGAATAAAGTCAGGTTATCCACGTCATGACACAAATCTGCGGATGGCCATGATATGGGGATCGGTTGAGAGGTCATGTTGTTGGCGCCACTTCGAGAGCTCTTCTTCAACAACAAGAGCTATCAGATAGCGAGAAATAAATTTTGAAACTAAAACATAGAGTTGGTCAAAACTCAAAAATGGTCGAAACTGAAAATTTTTACAATTCGGGACCGAAATTTTGTACATCCACACCGATTTTCGGAAAGAAAACCTGAGCAACCCGAGTTATGGCACACGGTTAGGGTTACCACTATGCTGAACATGGACCCAACAAACGTTATTGCATTAGACCCACAAGTGTGTACATTAGCACTTATATAGTAACAAATTGACATTTTGGATATCTTGTTAATTATTGTTAAATCTAAAGTTTTTTGTTTTATGTTATTTTAGCTGATCATTAAAAATAAAAAACCGTACATTTGAATTCTTTTGAGCTAAATAAAAAACGTCCGTTTTTACTTCAACAAAGGTAAATAATGCGTCAATTTGACATATACTATGACACAATCACCTAAATTACATTCTTGATTAACCAATCAGAAACAAGTAGTGATGATATTATAAACGATAAATGTCTGGTTATTTACTCTAACCCAGTTTATTGAATAATGAAAGCGAATTGAATTTAGAACCATTAAAAACTGTTATACAGAGCATAGAGCAGTTGGCTCTCAGATTGAACTAAAAATATTGATTCTTAAAAACTTTTCAGTCTTTTTGCTAAATTTTGATAAATGTTAGGATCTCGCAAATTTAAGTTAACTGAGCTTACTTGACGAGAAGTTAGCAACTTTACTAACACTGGCTGAAAGCCCTGGAAAATTCACCCAAGATTGAACATAGATCATCACAGGATTTTATTATTATATGGATTTTCTTTTTTTCAGTCAATAATTTTAAAGTTACAGTCTTTTAATACGTCCGAGCGACTAATTCTTTTGACGAGATTGTTAGTAAACCGAACACTGTGAAAAACCAGGCCGGCGTAAAGCTCGAGAACAAGGCTGCTACATATCGGTTTTGCAGAGATTCTTGAGCAGCCGCAATAATTGGTCCGCCGACCCGGACAAGAACAACAGTGATACAAAAAGCTACGAAAATTCAATTCAATTAGGTGGACCAGAACAAAATCTTTACCATGGCCAGTAAAAGTCCCAGAAGACATTGGAAGACAGTTGTTTGGAAAACAAGTGGTCAACTCAGGACGTGAAAAAAAGAGCAAGCTGACCTACTCAAATTGTCCTCCAGATACGTCACCGAGCTAGAAGATTAGCTGACACAAAACAAACCAATGAATGTCGAAATTGCATATTGAGGCTTCTTCGAGACGCAAGTCAACTTAGAACAAAACAGAAAGCAGTAGAGGTTACATTTGAAACCAGGGTGCTTAGAAGTTTTCGACAATGGCATCGGGTGTACGTTAGAGAAGGGGGTAGTTGACAAAGTATCTTTTCTCCCAGACATCAAAAGTTTCCGCACAGAATTTGTCGATTTTTGGAAAGACACATTTCGAGGATGTGAAGCGGTGAAAGCTGCCTGCCCAATTTTGTGTGAACTATCATTTTTTGAGAAAACGTTGATAACAGAAAACTCAAGCGACACCGAAAAAAAGACCTGTGTAAATAGTTGGAATGGTTAGTAGAAAAACTTGATGAAATCTACGCAGAATCAATTCCAATGATAAAGCAAGAGAATTACTCCCGAGAGCTTGGGAAGTTAAGTAAAAATAAGAGTTACTATCAGTACCTGATCAAGCAGTACAAAAAAGATTGTAGAATCCAAACATCGTTAGAGTTATTCACATCGGCTGGTGATAAGGACACAAATGAGAACGTGATTGATACAGGAAATGGAGCAATAGAAAACGCTGAAGTGACCCTCGAGGTCTTTTCCGGGCATTTTGCTAAACAAGGAAGCAGAAACGAACCCAGTATCGTCAATTCGCGATCATCGAAAAGGCGACGGATCGACGAAATGGAGCTCCAAAACCTAAAAGCTAAGAATGAAACAGAGCAATGACTGCGAGAGCGGCAGTTGGAGTTAGAGCAGGAGCGTGACAAAAAAGAACTTCGTCGACGAAAAAAAGAAGTGCAACAACAAGAACAGGACTTATGTCTGAAGTTGCAACCAGAAGAAGACGAGCTACGTTTGCGACAGCATGAATGAGGGCTCGAAAACGAAAGACAGAAAGCTGAAGCTGACAAAGATTAAAGGCGCCTGTAAATGAACTGAAACAAGAAAGTTCGAGAGCGTCTGGGTCGCAGTTAGACGATTTAGAAAGTGTTGGATCAATGGGCAAGCTAGGAAGAACTGCAGGCTGGGCAAATTCAGTAGTCCAACAGTCTGGCCTTAGTCGGTCACAAAATTCTATTATGCTGATCAAACCTCCTAATAGTGTCACACAGGACAAAATTGACAAGCGTTTCAGCGCCTACCCTAAAACTACACAGCTGTTCCAAACAGACAGAGAAGTCAAAGTTCGAAGCACAACTCTCGCAGCAGATCGGTGGAAAGCCAAAAACATCCAACAGTAAGGCAAGCTACGCCACAGGTAATTTACCAACCTATTGGTGATCCAAAAGGGTTACCGAATCTCCGGCTGACGGAGTTCTCAGGAGAGTGGGCAGAGCTTTTTGATGTCATTGTGTATCAAAAGCGTTTGAGCGATACTGAGAACATGCAGTATCTAACAACTAGCCTACCTGGGCAGGTGAATGCGCAATTTTTGGATTGGGTTTCAGCTCACAGGCATATTACCAAGCCTAGGACATTCTCTGCAAAAAGTTTGGCAGACCCAGAGTCATAGTCGAATCTCAACACATCCTCCAGTTATACACGACGACTCCAGTGGCATTGTTCGTTTTGCCAACGTAGTCACAAACCCATTTAACGTTTTGGCTCGACTTGGATTTCAGCATGATCTGGAATTGAAGGCAAATCTGAATTCAGCAACCGGAAAGGTTTCCGCTCAGTTTAAGGAGCAGTGGCTACGACATCTACAGGATCATCGAATACTGGCAGCAAACTTGACTGTTTTCAAAGACTTGCTAGCTCAAACAAACCCTAATATTAAGCCTTGAAAAACCATTAATTAGTACTTTTGAGTCCAATGCTGATGATTTTATCAAGCCAAAGATATCAGAATGTCCATTCAAAGATGGACAGGACGCCAGCTGGAGTTGTGAGAATTTCAAATCAATGAAGCTGAATGAACGACAAGAACATGTGCAGAATTTCAGAATGTGTTTCAATTGCCTGAGACCTGGCCATCGGTCAAAGGATTGCAGAAGCAGAACTTGCAGTGTGCCCAATTGTGGACGACGACACAACAAGCTTTTGCACATCGACCACTCAAAGAAGGAGGCTACAACAAGTGCCTCCGATGCTACGACAGCAGTAGCAACAAGAATCACGCAAATAGGAATTCCTGTAGTGCGCATAAAACTGGGAAATGGAAACCACATGGAGTGCTGGCAATGTGTAATACGGGATCTTCAATCTCATTATCGGACAAGTCAATTGTATCTACACTGCACCTGCAAGACAGAAAGCTGAAGCTGACAAAGATTGGAGGCGCCTGTAATTGAACTGAAACAAGAAAATTCGAGAGCGTCTGGGTCGCAGTCCGACGATTTAGAAAGTGTTGGATCAATGTGCAAGCTAGTATGAACTGCAGTCTGGGCAAATTCAGTAGTCCAACAGTCTGGACTTAGTCGGTCACAATATCTTATTATGCTGATCAACCCTCCTAATAGTGTCACACAGGACAAAATTGACAAACGTTTCAGTGCCTACCCTAAAGCTACACAGCTGCTCCAAACAGACAGAGAAGTCAAAGTTCGAAGCACAACTCTCGCAGCAGATCGGTGGAAAGCCAAAAACATCCAACAGTAAGGCAAGCCACGCCACAAGTAATTTACCAACCTATTGGTGATCCAAAAGGGTTACCGAATCTCCGGCTGACAGAGTTCTCAGGAGAGTGGGCAGAGCTTTTTGATGTCATTGTGTATCAAAAGCGTTTAAGCGATACTGAGAACATGCAGTATCTAAAAACGAGCCTACCTGGGCAGGTGAATGCGCAATTTTTGGATAGGGTTTCAGCTCACAGGCATATTACCAAGCCTAGGACATTCTCTGCAAAAAGTTTGGCAGACCCAGAGTCCTAGTCGAATCTCAACACATCCTCCAGTTATACACGACGACTTCAGTGGCATTGTTCGTTTTGCCAACGTAGTCACAAACCCATTTAACGTTTTGGCTCGACTTGGATTTCAGCATGATCTGGAATTGAAGGCAAATCTGAATTCAGCAACCAGAAAGGTTTCCGCTCAGCTTAAGGAGCAGTGGCTACGACATCTACAGGATCATCGAATACTGGCAGCAAACTTGACTGTTTTCAAAGACTTGCTAGCTCAAACAAACCCTAAGATTCAGCCTTGAAAAACCATTAATTAGTACTTTTGAGTCCAATGCTGATGATTTTATCAAGCCAAAGATATCAGAATGTCCATACAAAGATGGACAGGACGCCAGCTGGAGTTGTGAGAATTTCAAATCAATGAAGCTAAATGAACGACAAGAACATGTGCAGAATTTCAGAATGTGTTTCAATTGCCTGAGACCTGGCCAGAAGCAGAACTTGCAGTGTGCCCAATTGTGGACGACGACACAACAAGCTTTTGCACATCGACCACTCAAAGAAAGAGGCTAAAACAGGTGCCTCTGATGCTACGAGAGCAGTAGCAACAAGACTCACGCATATAGGAATTCCTGTAGTGCGCATAAAACTGGGAAATGGAAACCTCAGGGAGTGCTGGCAATGTGTAACACGGGATCTTCAATCTCTTTCTTGGACAAGTCAATTGTATCTGCACTGCACCTGCAATGCCGAAAATCGTCTTTGTTAGTAGCAAGCATCCACGAATCACAAGATCTCAAGACTGAAACTGTGCCGATAGCGGATTCAGCACAAAAAAAGTCTCAGCCATGGACAACAGTGCAACTTTATATTCATGAAAAACTGAAGTCGGTGACCAGAAAGATCGCAACCCAATTCTGGAAATTTGCCAAACCAGAGCTGCAATCTCAACGAAGTTCGAATAATCCTTGAACAAGACTGCTATGATATCCATCGCCCATTAGAGTTCAAGAAACCAGACAATAGAACCGCAGAATGGGCCGTTAAATTGAAATTCTTATTGGCCTTATGTGGTCCCTACCAGCGAAGCAAGCAGCAACTCTTGCTACAACAGCAACCCCAGTATCAGAGGAAAATTTAGCAAACCAGTTGAGTAAGTGGTGGGACATCGAATCCTACGCCTTAATTTTTGATTTCACCGGCCATTCGAAAGATGAACAGAGAGCAATCAAAACAATGGAGCAAACAACTCAATCCACGGGTGAAAGATACGAAATTGGTCTTAAGTGGCGAGACGATCAAGTAAAGCTACCAAATATTTTCTACTCTGCTAATGGGGGAACTCTAGACCTTAGAACCGCGCCTGCAAAAAGGATGATATGTTAAGCAAGCATTGTCAGAAAACCATTGACACTGACGTCATTGCTTGTTATGTTCGCAAAGTTGAACAAATTGAACTGAGCGAAACCATAGATGAGCTTTATTGGTACTAGTCACATCATCCTGTCGTCAACCACAGAAAAAGTTTGCAACGCTTCAGTAAAGTACCAAGGTGTAGCTCAAAACGACAAAATCTTAAGTGGACCAGCCTGTAGCAGAGTCTGATCGGAATTAGTTTTCGCTTCCAAGAACACTAAATAGCATTTTCAGCCGACATAGAAGCTATGTTTCTTCAAGTTGCTGTCCCAAGCGATGACAACCGATGCTTACGATTAGTCTATCGAGACGATCCAGAGCAGAGGATAAAAGTCTACGAGTATATGCGACACGTTTTTGGGGCGACGAGCTCGCCGAATTGTGCAAATTACGCTTTGCATCACGTGGCGAAATATAACGCAAAAGACATCGAAACTCTTGTCAAAACTGTCCAGCAAAAATTCTACTCGAACGACTTCCTCAAGTCAGTCAAAACTCTCCAAGAAGCAATCGAAGTCTGGGGAATGAAGAAGCAGTGAAGTCAAGGCACATATCCCAGAGGCAGACAGATCAAGGAAAATTATGGAAACTTTCGAGGCCGAGCAACAAATATCATCAATCCTTGGACTGAACTGGAATATAGACAAGAACACTCTCATAGTCTGTCGTAGAATTTAGCAGGAAGTTCCATCAAAAATAATTCAGATAATTGTCCTATCGATTGTCTGAGCAGTGTTTGACCCACTTGGAATATGTTTACCCTTCACCATAAGAATACGTTTTCTACTCAAAAGCATTTGGGTAGCAATGGGACAAGCAGGGGACAAAGATTTGTCAGTAGAACACTTACAACTATTCAGTGATTGGCGCTCTGAGTTGAGAGAAATAAGGACTTTATTTTGAAATCGACTTTATTTCGAAAATGGATGTTCAAATTGAGCCTTCACATTTTCAAAGACTCGTCAGAAGAAGCGATGTGGATGGTGGCATATCTGCAAGACGAGGCAACGTTTAAAGTCATCAATGTGCTAAGAAAAGGCCGTGTAGCACCTATGAGACAAACGACGATTGCCAATTTAGAACTTCAAGCCGCAGTACACGGAGTTCGTCTCAGAAGGCAGATATTGAGAACATGATGTCAAAAATGACAAAATCTGTCGTTGAACAGATTCATCTACAGTATTACAGCGGTTTCTCTCAGATCATAAGAAACAGCAAGTGTTTGTGACACACAGGGCAGCAAAATTACTGGAAAATTCTTCCATGGATCAATGAACACATGTCAAAAGCGTTGATATCCCTGCAGATAATGGCACAAGTGGGATTTTCATCGAAGGCCTCAAGAAATTTGGGTCATTAAATGAGCTTGCATGGCTTCAGACAGATGAACAAAAAAGCCAAGCCGTCAAGTCATTGAAGCTGAAGCTGAGCAAGCTATCTGTACTGTGAATTTTGATAACAACGCAAAACATCCAATAATACCAACAGCAAAACATCCAGTGGTACAACTAACGTTAGAGAGAGCACTTCACGATAACCTACACGAAGGCCGAGATTACGTGAGAAACATGCTCAAACCAGAGTATTGGATCATCCGATTAAGAAATGGGTTATAGAAAATCAAGTTGAGATGTATCAAATGTTGGCACAAAAACGCAAAACCAATTCAACCACCGTTGGCAGACCTACCTCAAGATTGACTTGAAGAAGATGCGTTACCATTCATTCATACGGGCATCGACTACTTCGGACCCTGTGAAGTCAAGTTTCTACGATGTAATTTGACGAAATGGTGCTGCCTCTTCACTTGTCTAACAACCAGAGCAGTACTCATCAAAGTAGCACAATCATTGGACACAGAGTCATGTCTAAGTGCAGTGACAAGGTTCATTGCAAGACCTGGATATCCAAACACCATCGTCACGGACAACGGAACAAACTTCGTTGGAGCAGCTAATGAGCTGAGATCTTTCATGAACGTGTGGGACAAAGCAAAGATTGAGAGTGACTTATCACAAAAAAGATTGTTTGGAAGTTCAATCCTCCTGGATTTTCACACTTCATTGGAATCTGGCAAAAACTGATTCAACGTTGCAAGAAAGTCTTGATTGCAATTTTGAACAACCGACGTCTCACAGACAATGTACTCAGTACTGCAATGTGTTTTGTAGAGCAAACGCTTAACGCAAGACCCCCGAGAGCATTAAGTGAATACCCTGAAGACCAGACAGCACTTACGACAAATCATTTCTTGATAGGATGACAGAACGCGAGTCCTCCATTCATATCATCCAGTGAATGCAAACATGACCTGAGAAAATCATTCAAAGTGGCTCAAGCATATGTCGACATGATCTGGAGAAGATGGACTCGCGAATACCTTCCACAATGGAAACAGAGATTACAGTGGTCAAAAGAACATTTGCGAAACCTGAAAAAAGGAGAGTTAGTATGGTTAGTAGATTACTCTGTTAACCGCTGTGAGTACAAACGGGGACAAATCATTGAGAAATCCACCAGCCACGACAGTGTTGTTGGATCAGCAAGTTTAAAAATGGCACATGGAGAGCTGAACCGGCCAGTCGTGAATTTAGCGCCAGTAAACTACGATGGTGTGTCCGAGATTGAAAACAAGACCGGCAAAGTTGGCGCCATTTCGAATCGGCAACAAGAGCCACCAGACAGCAGGAATGAACTTTTGAAACTGAAAAGACTTAGAATTTGTCAAAACTGCAAAGTGGTCGTTTTGGTAACCTCTAAGCTACTCATGGGCCCGACGAACGTTACTGCATCAGACCCACAGGTGTGGCTATAGGCACCTATCTGGTGCAAAATTGGCATCTTTCGATAATTTGTTATTTATTGTTAAATTTCTTACGTTGTTTATTTTATGATACTTTAGATGACCATTAAAAGTCAAATACTGTGCATTTGAGGCATTTACAGCCGCGTAATAATCATCCGTGCTTATGTCAACAAAAGTAAATATTGCATTAATTTGACATTTACTATGTAAACAGTGACCTAAGTCATTTTCTTGATTAACCAATCAGAAACAAGTAGCAATAATGTTAAAAATGATAAATATTTGATTATTTTATTCAACTGACTTGTTTGAATAGGGATTCTAACAACTTTGATTTGATTTGAATTTCAATTCTTCAACAACTTTAGTCTTTTCGCTAAGTTTTGTTAGATCTTAAGACCTTGCGAGTTTACTTAGTTGAGCTTACCTGACGAGAATTTAGCAACATTTCTAACACTGGCTGAAGCCTTACAAACTTCAGCGCGGGATTGAACATAGACTATAAACCAGAATTTTATTAACTTCAATCAATAATATAAAAATTAAAGTCCTTTAATACGTTCGAGAAACAGGATGTGATATATCGGTTCTGCTGAGATTCTTGAGCAGACACAACAAGGCCATGCTTATAGGTGGACAGCTCTGGTGACCAGGCATGTGAACAAGCAGACGTAGTACATATGAATGACCTATCTCTTATCCTCAATGTAGAAAGGTCCAAACATGTACAATTCTTTGTCGACGAAAGGGTACTGCTTTTTTCACCTGGAGATCTAAATTTGGACAGATGAGCCATCTTCGGCCTCCCGTTGTCTGCCTTCCATCTTTGCAAACGAAACAGTTTTTCCCCAGACTTCTCAGCACTTTTCTCAATCCAATCATCAAGAAGGTCTGTTGCAGGTAAGCCTTCCCATTTCCACTCTTGATAGCCACAGTCATGGCGCGCCTTTCCAATCAACAGTCTTGCAATTCTGCTTCTTAGAATGAGGGGATGTTTTGCACTGTAGTTTAGGTGTGCCTTGTCGAGTCTTCCTCCTACCCTCAAAATTCCGTCGTCATCTAGAGAGGGAGTGAATGGCATCAGCTTGTCACCTTTCTGGAGATTGCTTTCCTTCAACAGTGAAGAAATTGTTCCTGAGAAAAATTGTTTTGAGACATTGTGATGAAGTATCTTGCCCTGATCTCATCTGATGCAAAGTTGTCAGTGTTGGAGCTCTCAGGCGATTTGTTTTGTCTTTTTCGTGCGGGGTTTTGCTTTGAAGCGTCTTATTGCCTGGAACCCCATTCTAGTAGAAGTGAGTAATCGATTCCATGTTGAAAATTTAGCAACTTCTATGACAGGCGTCCGGAGTTGTGTTGCTTGTGTAGCACATATGTGAGGATCACTTTCTTCGGCGAAAACCCAGGAGTCTTTAGGTCTGCTCAGAAAGTCCAGTGCTTTAAGCAACACTTTTGGTATATCTCATGGGGTGAGCCCTCGTGTTTTGTGGTCAGCGGGAAGTCCGTTAGCTCTGCTCCATTTTTGCCGCTCCCAATTGCAGTTTTGGAATGCGCGGCTGCTTGATTGGTGCCACTTTTGTTTTTCTGATCGCATATCGGAAAACGGAATATGCACAGGCGTTGGTTGTCCTCCGATACACTATGGCAGCAATTGCACTCTTTGAGGCATCAGTGAACGTGTGGAGTTGATGGGTTCTATGGATGTTGGTAGTCAAAAATCTAGGTATTTGGATTGAAGCCATAATGTCCAACTCCTCCATCCACTAATGTAGCTCTTATTGTTAGCATTCTGACACAGATTGATCACAGTTTTATCCTTACCTACGGATTTTTTAGAGAAGGCACCTAAATCTTATTGCAAGAGGTGAGATCAGCCAACTGGATAAAACGGAGAAGCTGCCGTTGAATGCACCTTTCTTTGAGTCAGCTGTTGTCCTGTATAGAGAAGTTTGGGTTTTTGCAAAAATCAAACTGTCAGTCTTCGGGTCCCACGTCTGACCAAGGATTCTTTGGGTTTTTATTTTATCTTTTTCTTCTTCCAGTAGGTTTTCTAATGCGGTTGGTTTCTTGCTTAGGAACTTTGTCAAATTGAACCCTCCTGTCTGCAAAACAGTTTTAATCTCCTTTGCAATTCTGCGAGCCTCCTCTTCAGAAGGGTAGGTCTGCATGAAATCATCCATGTCGAACTGCTGCATGACTAATGTGTATGCATCTTAAAGCTCTTGTTTGTGGTCATTTGCGCACTTCTGCAGAGCAAATATCGCACAAAAATGTGAGCATGTGGCTCCAAAAATGAGTCGATTGTATTTGAAGACCTTTTCGTTGTTATCCTCTGTCCACATAAAACGTAGACAGTCCTCGTCTTGTGGTTGGATGCTAATCTGAATGAACATTAACTCGATGTACCTTGTGATTGCTTCTGAGTGCTGTCGGAAGCGGAGAACAAGGCCACGCAGGTTGCAAAGTAGATATGGCCCTGTCAGCAATTGAGTGAGATTCTCATATAATTTAAAGAGGCGTTTGCGACTCTGCGGATTTTGTCTAGCTTCTGCTCTTTGATCACTGGGGTATGCGGAAGGTACCAAGCAGAGTGTCTGCAGCTGGGGTCTGCAGTTGTGTTTTAGTTTTTATCGAACTACACTTTATTGATTGTTTCTTTATAGCGTTCTCTCCATTTTGTGTCCCTCTCCAAATTCTGCTGCAGAGTGCGCCTCTGCTGCTAAAATTTGGCCATGAAGTAGCTGTTAGGGAGTTTTACGTCTTTCTTCCATGGAAGTCATGTCTGGTATCTGTCCCCAATGTGTTCTATGGTATCATTACAGTTGAACACAACTTCTTTGTTATCTGAAGGCTGTCTCTTGGAAGATAACTGATTGAAATTTCACTGCTTCAATTGTCCAGAATAGCTGGAGATGATCTTCATTTGGTTCGTCTTGTCGTCTCATATTGTGGTTGAAAATTGCTATGCTTGTGCTGTTTGATTGTCTGACCCTCTGATGTGTGTACCTCTGAGGGATGGGCCCTGCCAGTGTCCAACAAAGCAGAGTGTTGACTCCGAATGGGGTGCCAGTTGGTCCCGTTGTGAACTGTCTGGGTACCGTTGCTGTGATTGCATCTGCACCAATCAGTATTCCGGTCCGGTTGTCACTGATTGTTGGAAGTCTTATGTTCTGGAGTTGAGCATGGTATCTGCAGATCTCACTCAACATTTTGATTTAATTCTTGGCAGCCGAAACTCCCCAATTGCTGTTGCATACACAAGGATAACAGGGAAACTGCTGTACAAAGCACCTATGCCGATCATGACATCTGCTGTTTTAACTTAGCGTTCACCGTGAAGTGAAACTAGTTGTAGTGTTATGTATTTTGGTTGTTGCACTTGAAGTGCATCGGCAATCTTCTGTGTTATTTGAGTGTTGTCACTGCGCCTGTCCAGCAGTTCTTAGGTTTCAATACAAATATCTCTGTTGAAAGGTGTTACTGGTATCGCTTGTTACTGTATCTGCGGTTTTATCCAAGAAGTTTCCTGTTGCTGGCTGCAAGTGTAGTTTTGCTGAAGAGTAGTTGCCTGCTGTTGGACCACAGTACAATGAGTGTTCTTCTGCTGTCTCTTGTTGTTGTTCTGCGCATTCATCGGCTGATTGTGAAAACCATTTCTATTCCAGTTGACACTGTGTGAAATGCTGTAAGATCTACCTGGTTTGTTGTGAATTCCATTCTGTAGGTAGTAGCTTGAACTCGTTTGCTGCCTTTGGTTTTCATTACTGAAGTTACGTCTGGCTTTGGTTCGTTTAGTTTCTGAAGATATTGTATTGTGAGATTTGAATCCAGTTCCCATTTGGTTGTTTTTTTTTGTTGCTGCTGCCTTGCTTCTGTCCTATGGAGCGTTGAGTGATAGAAGCCATTGCTTGTGTCTGCATGGCACCTTGTTTTTGATCGACAGAGACCCTTTTCATAAGCTCTTGGACAGTTAGGGCAGAGACTGAGCCTCCTAACACAACCCTGTCTGTCAGACATTAATTCTACCAAGTACTCGGGACGTCGACCAAGGCTGTGGTTTTGTGAGCAGAGTTGACATGACACATCTGTTGGCCCCCTTCTAGAAGAATTGTTCGCTCTGGTTCTCTGGTTCCGTTGTAGAGAGATGTCATCGCACGCTCCGGCGTAGGAGTCCATCTAATCAGCAAATAGGTTAAGGTTAGGTTGAAGCAACGCTTGGCTTCTTGTGTGTTGCTTCCATCTGATTATGATGGTAGCGTTCAATTTGTCTCTGGCCATTCTCAAGACAGCTGAAGACTTGAGATCATCTCCAAATTTTTTTTGCACCCGGAAGGTTTGTACAAGTCCCCTCGAGAAACATGAGAAACTCACCAAAGAGTTTGATTGGTTTAATCTGAGTTTCGGCCACTTCTCCAATTGATCAAGGTATGTAGCGACAATATGCTGTGGCTTGCCAAATTTTCTGGTCAGTTCAGCGATTGCTTCAGGGTAGTTGTCCCCATTGTAGGAGTATTCACTTATGGAATTGCGTGCTTTATGTGTTACAGAATTTGGGAGGTATGTCACTTTGGGCGTCTGAGAAGCCACTGTTGCTGTGAATGGTTGCTTTGAAGAAACTGAACCACTGATAACATTTCAGAGGATCACCTGTGAAATTGTAAATTGGTATCTTAGGCAATCTCATTGTGTTCTGTATCATCAGTGCCTGGTTTTGCATCCAGTCTGGTGGAGAACTGGGGAAACTCGGGAGACCAGTGTACATCATGTCGCGTACAATTGTTCAGTGGATGTTGATTGTTTTGTGGTGTGTACCTATGACTTATGTTCGGACCAGCTTGGCTATTGTTGTGAAAAGAATCTGTTTGTTGAAATTGCCCTGCTCTGCTATCCTCACTCTCATGTCAGCTCTGTCCTCGAACATAGTTCTCTTCTCTCATTCGACTTGAATTTTACCAGTCTCCATTTGTTCTCAATGTCCCTGAGAGAAACACCTGTTGCTTCCTCTCTCTTCATTGTTCAGATTGGGTTTGAAATTATCAACGTCTTCTGAGTTTTCTGAGTCTACAAGACAGCGGTGTTAGTTTCCTGATTGTTGCGGCTTTGGTGTTTCATAGCTCTATTGCGTAAAAGGTAATGTTTTCTCTAGAATATGGGGAAGTAGCTGCTGATTTTTCAAAAGCAGATACAGTATTATTTGTAGCGTTTTGCTCTCTTTTTGCTTTTCAGCAGGGTTATTTTTCGTTCGGCAGGTTCATTAGCAACTGTTGTCAGCGCTTCACTTGTTAGCTGTAGCTTCTCGAGTTCACAGCAAATTTTGTCTAACTGCTCTTTCTGTACATCAAGTGTTCCAATGTTTCACGTAGTATGCTTAGAAATTTGTTAATACTGCTTCTTTGTTCAAAGAGGTGTTTTACTGCGTTCTTCTCTATCACTATTTGCTAAAATTATTGCTTGAGGCTGCCATTTGCTGTCGTTGTTTTGGACTTGTTTGGCATGTTGACTGTGTTAGAAAACTTCTCTTATTTTACAATGTTTGAACTGCTCTGTTAATGCACTATGTTTTCTTGTAACAGCCCTATTCCTCATTTTTTATGCTAAATCTAATAATTTTAGGGAGGGTGTTGATTATTGTGCTTAGCTAAGGCTTTTTGATTAATGTTTGTTTACTATGTTTGTGATTGTTGGTATCACTAATCAGTGACGTTTAAAACACATCTGATGCTTCAGTAATAGAAAGTTGTATAGAGTTAAACTTTTTCACTAATCACTGAAATTCTTACAAACGTAGACAAATGTGATTTTTGTCCGTTTGCAGGTTTGTTTTTCAAGGGCACCAGAAGAAACCCTAACCTGCGGCGGCTAATTTTTGATTAATATGTGTGTTTGTGTGTGTGTCTACTGACGATATTGGGGGGATATCTTCACGTTCCTGTAAACCTTAATGTAGCAAAGGCATGTCCGGCTTTGCAATTAATCCTAAGTCAATGTGTGTGACAGTGTTGCTTTAGATTTTACCTAGAGGAGGACCTACTCCTTTCAAAACTAATGCGGAATTACAATATACTATAATGATCTATATATATAGACGCCTATTAAATCCCAGCCCTCGAAATGAGACATTCAAATATGCAAGTGAGGCTACCCATCTGTCGTGACTAGGCATCCCACGCAAGCATCCTTCTCAGAACTCTCATCTCAGTCTCACTTCTAGGGACAGAATGAAAACCAGTTGGATCTTTTGTGATTATGATTGTTTTTGATTAAAAATTTGTTAAGTTATCAAAACCAGAGCTTAAAATGTGCTAAAGTATCGAAAAGGTCAAAGGTCCGTTTCTGACCTTAGGATACCCCAGAAATGTTTATGCTCTTCGGCCTAAGTCTTACATACCAGAACAATTTTTCAAAATTTTTTGTATTTCTGAAAATCGCAACATTGTTAGAAAATCGAGCTCTATAAATACATCATTTTTCGCGCCATTGGTAAGTAATGGTCAGAAATTGAAATCCCATTCTAAAAATAATATTGAAAGTGAATGTCAACCACTTCTGATTTCTTCAATTAAATCAACAAAAACAAAGAGCTTCAATGAAAATAGGCTGGGGCAATAGAAGTCAGGACATGAAAGAGCTTTGGAGGATAAAAACGTATCGGGGGAGGAAAATGTGGGTTTGGGGGAGAGAAATTATAAAGGAACTCAGTTGCTTTACATAGCACAACTTTTCTCTGCGATTAACAAATTGTAGATTCATCTACCTCAAATCAGAACTGAAATCGTACCGCGATTCACTAGTTGAAATTTGTAAATTACATTTGCTTCGCAGATACATACTTTAAAGCAGCGAAATTTTCAGGCATGACAAGTAGAAAGAGATCACTTAAAGCTTCAAGAAATTGCATGAAAAGTTGAAACTTATTTAGTTGAACATTTACTTTTACCTCAAAACTGACTATGATTACTTTCTTACAATAAAAAAATGTCTTATCTCTGATTACACCTGAGTTGCTTCAAGATCTTTTCTTTGTGGACATTGGGATCTGGGATCATATGAGCACAAAATAATCATATAGCTTCTCTTGCGAGTACATTGCGATCTGATGTCAAATGAGCAGAAAAATATAAAGAAAATTTGAAATTTTTTTGAAAATTGTGTACGCTATCAAAGATTCTCAGAGGAAACTATTAGAAAATTAACTTTTTTCGAATCAAATTAAACAATCGGAAGATGCCTATCAGTGAAATAGGAAGCAAAATTGAAAAAAGAAAACAGTAGATTAGTATCACATTTAAGACCAAATATCATCAAAGAGTGAAAATGTTTGAAACCAGTTCAAATTACCGAAAAACCGCAATATCATTGTTTCTACTATCGACGATAAGAATTGTTTATGTTGGAGCTGAGCTCGCTAAGCTTGTGTCGGGCGGGAAAATAAAAACAAAACACTTTCTTTTGTCCTAGTCAATTAATAGTCATAGTTATAGTTCTAGTTCTAGTTACAGTTTGTCACGTGAGAAAAAAGAGAAAGGGGGGAAATAACAAAAAGCAACACACAGAACCCAACGTAGCAGCCGCAGAAAACGGCTTTAAGTATAACTCAGCAAAATATTGCAAAAATAAATTGTCTTGAGCAGTAAATAACGTGTTACTGTGTCTTGAACTAGAAATATTCCTGAGCAGTAAATTGTTACTGTGTCTTTTATTCAAAATATTATTCTTGAGCACTAAATTCTGTTACTGTGTCTTGCATCAACGAATTATTGGTGCTGAAATTCAACTGTTACAACCCCAACTTCTGGTATTCTCAACTTGTGAGTACAAACAGCAAAAGCCAACTTAGGTTTAAATTTAAATATTTTTGCACAAACAGGTCTTAGACATATATCTTTGTCTTCGATTTGTTTTTTCTATCGAATTGAACTGGTATACATAAAGAGATCCCGTATTGTGTGATCTGTAGCAATCCAGTTCAAATTGATAGTTGAAAAAACTAAGATCAGCGATTAGTTACGAACTAAAATAGTTAATGCAACGGTAAGTACAGCCGAGCGGATATACAGTTACAAAAGCGAACTGCATAAACGAAGTATCCGGACGGATTTTGTAACCACTCAGAACGAACTGGGCGGTGTAAAACTTTCTTTGTGAAACACAAGGAGAGCAGCCGTTACATTTGGTCCGCCGACCCGGACAGTGGAATAAACTGCTGTCCAGCCCCACAGTCGAAGTGACGAAGTCATCGACGAACGAGAACAAAACCCAACGATCATTTCAACAACGTAAAGCCAATTAGGCAAAGCAAATAGGAACGTTGAAAAGCAAAACTCATTTAAAGCAAACAAATAAAGGAGCTGTAGAGATTTAAGCTGCAGTCCCGAAGTACACAAGAAGTGACTCCGTCACAGAGTCAAAGCGTTTTGGATCGACAGATCAACAACTTGCGAAACAACTGGATTGAGAAACAGGAAGAAGGTTTTGAGCTCATTAAGAATCGAGATCGAGCAAGCAAGCTCAAGACTCTTTATTAGCAGATACTGCAATTGGACGACAGCATTCAAAAACTTGTGAATAAGAAAGCTGAGACTCTCCGAGACCCAGATATTTCTTTAAAACGCAATTTTGAGACAGAAAAATACTTTCAATATTTGAACGCAGAGTGGTTACCGTATTATACACATGGAACGACACGCAAACACCAATTCAACCAAGAGCTCTTTTCGACGTCAGCCCTGAACGTAATAAGCATAGGCATTACCCATGGTACCCAAACTCTCGTGAACGCTCAATAAGTGCTGAAGAGCGGGATAAATCGCCGATAGCTCGAAGGCACTACAACACTGGACATTCAAGCAGTAGTTTAACAAAATTGAGGTTGAAAAAATTTGACGGAAACCCGCTGGAGTGGCCTGAGTGGTCTAGCATGTTCAAAGCAACAGTAGATAAACGCATGATTCCCGACTCAGAGAAAATGAGCCATTTTAAGACACTGCTAACAGGCAAAGCAAAATCTGCAATCTCGGGAATAGGCTATTCTTGACAGTTTTATAGTGCTGCCTGGAACATTTTAGAAAGAAAATTTGGAAGACCGCATGTAATTATAGATGCGCAACTCGAGAGCCTACGAAAAGCTAACCAAGTGAAACCTCATGATTCAACCAGCCTGATTAATTTTTCTGTTATTATATCTAACTTTGTGAACGTGCTCAAAGAGTACAAACATATTGGTGATTTGCTATCAAGTACGACATTGTACATGGCAGTTGATAAGCTACCTCAAGTTCTTAAATAAAATGGTGGTTCTACGTCGATGACAAAGACGAGGACCGGCCTGATCTAATCATGTTTGAAAAATGGCTATCACGAATGGCTTTCGTGCATGAAGGGTTTTCATCGTTTAAAGGGGAACAGAAAGAAGAAGACCGACTCAACACAAATAGA
Source organism: Convolutriloba macropyga (assembly GCF_964194025.1). Taxonomy (NCBI): domain Eukaryota; kingdom Metazoa; phylum Xenacoelomorpha; order Acoela; family Convolutidae; genus Convolutriloba; species Convolutriloba macropyga. Next base: position 31,711 of record NW_027452759.1, read on the forward strand.
GAAAAACGATTCTCGAAGACATCGAACTTCAGTGCAAGTTCAAACCTGCAAAAAACCAAGCAGACGCAAAACAACCACTATCCACTAGCGGATGGCCCTCATAAAATATGGAACTGTCCAATATTTAAGAAAATGAATGTCACCGATCGCTATGCAGCAGTGAGAAAAAAACGCTTATGTTATGGATGTCTGGGGAAAGGGCATGCAATCAAAGATTGTAAAGTCCACCCGTGCGGTATAAATGGATGTACCAAAAGGCACAACAGACTGCTACACTCAGAAAACCAAATGGACGAGGGTAGTCACGCAGTTAACGTCAGCGCAGCAACATTCAACCAGAGTAACCAAGTTACCAGTTTTCTTCAAATGGTTCCAGTATCGGTCCAGAGTGGTGGTAACAGGTTGACTACCTACGCTTTCCTCGATAATGGTTCAACAGTATCATTCATCGATCAAAGTGTTAAGGATCAACTACAAGCCAAAGGCACGGACGTTACCTTAAACATAGCTGGCATACATGGGACGCAAGATTTGAGGACAGAGAAGGTTCCTATCACAATAAAGGGACTACATTAAAAGGTGCAATCAATTGAAGCGTTTGCACACCCATCAATCTCTTTGGGAAACACAACATCTGATTACAAGGAACTGAAGAACAAATTCAGACACCTGAATGTTCTCACTAACAGAACATTTAACCTGATGGAAGTAGGCATCATACTTGGACAAGATGCCTACGAAATCCAGCGTCCATTGGACTATAAGATTGGAACACAAAGTGAGCCTTTCGCCGTCTTAACAGAATTATGATGGGTAGTCAGTGGTCCCATGACAGGCAAGAAAAGTCAAATTGTTTGTCATTTTGCCTTCACAGAAGATGTGAAAGTGGCAGAAAATATCCAATCATGGTGGGACATAGAAACATATGCTTCCAAAATAAATGTTGTAAACAATCAAAGAAAGAGCAACAAGCTCAGAAGTTTTTAGAGAGCACTACAAAGTTTACAGGCGAGCGGTACGAAGTGGGCATGCTCTGGAATGAATCAGAACCCAGTCTTCCAAAAAAGTACGGCTCAGCCCTTGGTCAGCTCTACTCACTGGAACAAAGATTCCAACGAGACCCAAATTTAAAGGACTTGTATCAACAGTCAATTGATACAGATGTTGAAAAGGTATTTGATAAGATCCTTTGTAAATCGGAAGTCAAAGGCACTTTCGGAAAGGAATGGTATTTGCCACACCATCCAGTACTAAACCCCAACAAACCGGGTAAAGTTCGCAGTGTTTGCAACGCTGCAGCAAAATACAAGGACGTATGCCTAAATGACAAGTTGTTAGCCGGACCCGATCTGCTACACGGGTTGATCGGATCAATATTCAGATTTCGAGAAGGACCAATTGCCTTAACCGCAGATATTGAATCAATGTTTCTTCAAGTGCAAGTTCCTGATCGGGATAAAAGCTGCTTGAGATTCCTGTGGTGACCAACAATGAACGAACCTGTGCAAATTTACGAGTATCAGCGTCATGTTTTCGGAGCAAAGAGTTCACCAACATGTGCCAACTACGCTCTGAAGCGAGTAGCGATCGATAGCGAAGACGAGTTCCCAATTGCAGCAAAAAAAATCCAAAACAACTTCTACATGGACGATTTCATCAAGTCAGTCGAAACACCTGAAGAAGCAATCAAGGTTTTCAAACAACTGCAACCTCTTCTCTCAAAACATGGATTTGAACTGAAGAAGTGGATCACCAACAGCGACGTGGTAACCAACGCAATCCCAGAGGACTTAAGATCACTCAGCAAAACAAAGCAGCTGGAAGTAGAACCCAGCCAGGAAGGGTCATCGGTGCTTGGGCTTCAGTGGACGATTACCGATGATAGTCTACAGGTTTGTAGAGGTACAAGCAAAGATGTTGAGACCCCAATCACCCAAAGGAAGATCTTATCTCTAGTTTCTTCAGTGTTTAATCCTCTTGGACTGTTTGCACCATTCAGTGTCCATATGAGACGACTCCTGAAGAGAATCTGGAGCAAAAATGGACAACATTGGGACAACTCAGTAGAACCTAACGAAGAAGAAGAGTTTCTGAAGTGGAAGGCGCAGCTTCCAGAAGTAGCAGAAACCAGCATTGACAGAAAATGCTTCATCAGAGCCAAGGACAAATGGGAACTTCATGTGTTTGCCGACGCATCTGAAGACACAATCTGCGCTGTGGCATACCTACGTTCAAAGCCCAATGAATACTCAGCAGACTTAGCATTTGTAATCGGAAAGTGCCGAGTCGCACCGATGCGACACCTTTCCATACCACGCTTGGAACTACAAGCAGCAGTGTTGGCGGTGAGACTTAAAGAACAGATAGTGAAGGAACACGAATCGAAGATTCACAGTTGTAACTTTTGGACAGACTCCACTACTGTTCTGCAATGGATTCATAGCTCCCACCGTAAGCAGCAGGTGTTTGTTGCGAACAGAGTGGCTGAGGTTTTGGACACAACTAATGTTTCACAGCGGAATCATGTGAGTGGTATTAACAATCCAGCTGACATCGGGACACGAGCGATCAATGTTGACGCACTTAAGAGAAGCGAATGGCTCACTGGGCCGGCCTGGTTGAAGCAACCAGAGAACGAATGGCCTGAACAGGTGAATTTAACATTTGCTTCAGACGAACAAAACAACGAAATGGTCTTCTCAGCAAAGGTTGAGGAGAAAAAGCCGATGATTCAGTGGAAACGATTCAGCAATTACAATCGACTAGTAAATACAATGGCATACATACAGCGTGTATTCAAAAAACACAAACCGGCGACAAAAACACTAAGTGTTGAAGAAAGAGAGGGTGCACAAGCAAGCATCTTCAGACTACTGCAGCAAGAACAGTTTGCTGAAGAGATGAAATCTCTCAAGGCTGAAAAGGAAATTCCAAAAAACAGCAAAATCCTCCAGTTTTCACCATTCATAGACCAGCAAGGACTTATTCGTGCTCAAGGCAGAATAGGTAAAAGTCAATTGAACTTCGAAACCAAGCATCCAGTACTGTTACACTGGAAGCACCATGTAGTTGAATTATTCTTGAGAAATGAACGCAAGTATAGTAATCACGAAGGTACTGAACATGTCAGAAACATAGTTCAGCAGAAATTCTGGATCCTAGGCATACGAAATGCTTTGAGATCGATCAAAAACAAATGCATTAGATGTCGAAAGGGAAGAGCACAAACAATGACTCCAGTGATGGCCGAGTTACCGACAGAAAGGCTTGATGCTTCAACCGCTTTTGCGAATGTTGGAATAGACTACTTTGGCCCGTTTACAGTTAAAATTGGGAGCAGAAATGAAAAACGATGGTGTTGTTTGTTCACATGTCTAACCGTACGAGCCGTACATATAGAGATAGTTCCAAAGTTGGACACTGACAGTTGTCTAAATGCATTTATGCGGTTCATAGCTCGAAGAGGCAAACCCATAAAAATGATCAGTGACAACGGGACCGACTTCGTTGGAGCAGACCGGGAGTTCAAAGAGTATGTCGCAGCATGGAACAAAGAAAGAATTGAAGAACATTTGGTTCAACAAGGAATCAGATGGAAGTTCAACCCACCTGCCGCACCTCACTTTGGAGGAGTGTGGGAAGGACTGGTCAGAAGTTGCAAGAAAGCAATGTCCGCAGTGTTGGGGAACCGATCAATTACAGAAGATGTTCTTTCAACAACAATGTGTCTTGTTGAGCAGACATTGACTGCAAGAACCTTGACACCAGTCAGTTCGGATGTAATTGATTTCGAATCTATTACTCCAAACCACTTGCTGCTTGGCAACAAAAATGTTTGTTTACCATACCTACCATGCGCAGAAGAGTTTGTTAATCATAGAAAGCTCTTCCGACAAACACAAGCGTACTCCGATCTCATCTGGGACAGATTTAGAAAAGAGTATCTGCCAACATTGAACAATCGACAAAAATGGAATTGTGAATCAAACAGAATTCTGAACAAAGGCGATCTCGTTTGGTTGGTCGAAGACAGTGATAAACGAGGATAATACAAACTTGGTCGTGTAACAGAAACTATGGAGGGTTCTGACCGAACAATTCGATCAGCAACGATTCAAACAAAATATGGAGTCTACAAGAGGCCTGTGGTGAAGCTCGCTCCAGTATTATCAATGGAAGAGGATGTTTTCACGAAGGAAAACAGGGCCGGCGATTTTGGAGCTGAGCTCGCTAATGTAGGGGGGAAAATAGAAACAAAACAATTTCTTTTGTCCTAGTCATTTAATAGGCATAGTTATAATTCTAGTTCTAGTTACAGTTTGTCACGTGAGAAAAAAGAGAAAGGGGGGAAATAACAAAAAGCAACACACAGAACTCAACGTAGCAGCCGCAGAAAACGGCTTGAAGTATAACTCAGCAAAATATTGCAAAACCAAATTGTCTTGAGCAGTAAATAACGTGTTACTGTGTCTTGAGCATAATAACGTGTTATTGTCTTGAGCAGAAAATAACGTGTTACTGACTAGAAATATTCCTGAGCAGTAAATTGTTACTTTTTCTTGTATTCAAATTATTATTCTTGAGCAGTAAATGCTGTTACTGTGTCTTGCATCAACGAATTAGTGGAGCTGAAATTCAACTGTTACAACCCCAACTTCTGGTATTCTCAACTTGTGAGTACAAACAGCAAAAGCCAACTTAGGTTTAAATTTAAATATTTTTGCACAAACAGGTCTTAGACATATATCTTTGTCTTCGATTTGTTTTTTCTATCGGATTGAACTGGTATACATAAAGAGATCCCGTATTGTGTGATCTGTAGCAATCCAGTTGAAATTGATAGTTGAAAAAACTAAGATCAGCGAATAGTTACGAACTAAAATAGTTAATGCAACGGTAAGTACAGCAGAGCGGATATACAGTTACAAAAACGAACTGCATAAACGAAGTATCTGGACAGATTTTGTAACCACTCAGAACGAACTGGGCGGTGTAAAACTTTCTTTGTGAAACACAAAGAGAGCATCCGTTACAGTTTAAAAGGGCTATTAACGACCAAAATTTGCTATATATTGATGCAGAGTAGCCTAAATGGCAAAATCTGTTTTTCGTAGTCCTTTAGGAAAATGTGACACAAACCAAGCTCTTGCTAATCTCATAAAGTTTAAATATGAAGACATTAATTCTCATTTTTCCTTTGTGCGAATGTTTTTCTCTATGGCGTATTTTTTTGCCCCGTGATCAGGAGTTTCCTTCATGAAGATTGTATCCCGGTTTCACAGAATGAGAACAGACAAAAAAGGGAAGAGTTTTTGAAGCTTCCTTTTGAAAAGTTTCGCCGTAGCAAGATAGAGTTCTCATGACTTTTTGTTTTCTGAACCATCTTTTTTCAATTTGCGTATTTTTACGTTGTTAAAGTGCTGTAGTTTTTGCATTTGGACATTGTGATCTAGCGTCAAATGAGCACTGAATGGATTTGAAAAAGTTTTCTCTTCGAAAAGATAACTGACTAAGCATGATCTTCTCATCAAATGTTCCTTTCCTACACAGCTTTTCTCAATTGACAAAGTTCAATGTCTGGGATTAAGTAATTTTTTAAGACGTAGACATTGCGATATGGGGTCAAATAAGCACAAAAAATCTGATAAGTGTTTCCCTTTGAAAAAATCAAACAATAATCATCGACTTCTGAAATTGTCCCAGAAGAAGCGTATGGCCTTCTGTTTGTTACTATGTAACAGGAAATTGTGCTTATCTTACAACGATTATTCCTGAATTGCTTCAAAATTGTTCTTCTCTTCGTTAACCTGCTTTTCTCTATTGGTTTATATGCACTTCGCATTTTTTTGAAATAAAATGAAAAACGTATTGATATCATTAGAAATAATTCGTCAGTAAAACACGGCAAAAAACATTTGCTTTGGAGGAACAAGATTTTGAAATGTCATAGATATTCCGCGGTAAACCCTGAGTATTTTAAAAAAATTCGCCGTAAAAAACCTTTTATTTTTAGAGGGAGAACAAAATCAAGTCATTTTAGGGCAACCTATCAAGTGCATCGATCTCACACGAGCAGCATGAACTTCTTATGACCTTTCTTTCCTGAACCAACCATTTTTTTCTTTTGGCTTAATTTAAGGTAGTCATGGTAATCGGTAATTTTTTTGGAACTGGAAACTGTGATATGGCATCAAATGAGCACAAAAAAGCATGCGAAAACAGATTCCCTTTGAAATTATGACAAATGAAGCCCTGACTTCTGATATTTTTTTCCTTCTGACGCAGTTTTTCTAAATTGGCGTAATTTAGGTTTTTCGGGGATTCAGTAACTTTTTGGAAGGGGACATTGCGATATGGGGTCAAATAACCACAGAAAACATGAGAAAATTTTTTCCTTTAAAAAAATCAAAGAATAAGCATGGGCTTGTGAAAGTATCTCAGAGGAAGCGTGTGGCTTTCTGTTCGTTATTTTGTAATTGGAACTCCTGCTTGTTTTATGAGGATTAATCCTGAAATGCTTCAAAATCGTCCTTTTCTCCGTTAGCCTGCTTTAATCTATTGGCGTATATGTAATTAGTATTCGTTGGTAAATTTGTCGTATAAAACCCGGTACAAAAAATATGCGTTTAGAGGAATATGATTTTGAGATTTCATAGCCATTCCGCGGGGAAAATTGCATATTTTACAAACAAAACAGTGAAAAAAACTTTTTACTGTTCAGAAGGAGAACAAAATCAAACCATTTTGGGGCAACCTATCAAGTGCATCAATCTCACAGGAGCAACATGGAGTTCCCTTGGCTTTTCTTTTCTGAACCAGCAATTATTCTCAATTGGCTTAATTCAACGTTGTTATGGCGTTCAGTAATTTTTTTGAACTGGAGATTGTGCTACGGCGTCAATTATGCACAAAAAGCATGCGAAAATAGACTCCATTTGAAAATATCACAAATGAAGCCCTGGCTTCTCATTGTTTCTTTTCTTACACAGTTTTCCTCAATTGGCGTAATTAAATCTCTTTGAGGATTCAGTAAATTTTTGGAAGTAGACACTGTGATCTGGTGTCGAATGAGCACAGTAAATATATGTAAAAATTTTACATTTTGAAATTATCGCTCTTGAAGCATGGATTTCTTATAAGTTTTTCCACTTTGGCGCAGCATTTCTCAATTGGCTTATTTAAATGTTTTCCTGGGGTACAGTATAATTTAACACGAGGAAATCGCAATTTGGGGATAAAATGAGCACAGAAAAGATGAGAAAATATTTCCCTTCGAAAATATCAAAGAATAGGCATGGACTTCTGAAAGTATCTCCCAAGAAGCGTGTGGCTTCTGTTCGTTATTTTGTAAGTGGAAATTATGCGTATCTTATGAGGATTAATACAGAAATGCTTCACGACCTTCCTTTTTTCCGTTAACTTACTTTTATCTATTGGTGTATATGCCATCAGATTTCATAGTAATCTCATCTTATCAAATCCGGCAAAAAAAATGCCTTTGTAGGAACATGATTGTGAGATGTCATTCCGCGGCAAAACCTGCATATTTTACAGAACAAATGTGAAAATTTTTTTTACTTATTGGACAGAAAACAAAATCAAAGCATTTTAGGGCAACCTATCAAGTGCATCAATCGCACAGGAGCAACATGGACTTTTCAAGACTTTTTTTTCTGAACCAACCAATTTTCTCAATTGGTTTGGTTCAACATTGTTATGATATTCAGTAATTTTTGGAGCTGGAAATTGTGATATGGCATCAAATGAGCACAAAAAGCATGTTAAAATAGATTCCCTATGAAAATATTACAAATGAAGCCCTGGCTTCTCATTTCTTTTTTCTTTCTGACACTGTTTTCCTCAGTTAGCGTAATTTAATGTTTTTCTGGGATTCAGAAAATTTTTGGATGTTGAAATTTTGATTTGGGGGACAAAGGAGCACTGAAGAGATGTGAAAATGATTATCTAATCAGTATAAATCTGATTAGATTCTTTTCTAATCAGTATAAACCTGATTTGCTTCAAGATCATTTTTTTTCGTTAACCTGCTTTCCTCTATCGGTGGTGTATATGCACTTCTCAAAACTATTTTGAAAAATGTCAAACACCTATAGATTTCATTTGTAAAACTTTGTAAAAAACCTTGCGAAAAATCCTTGACTTTTGGAGGATAGTGATTATAAAAAATCATAACTATTTGACTGGGAAACTCTTGTTTTACAAAAGTAAAAACGTGAAAGATCCTCTAATTTTGCGAAAGGAGAACCAAATCAAATCATATTCAAGCAAATTTTCAAAAGCATGAATCTGGTTTTAATTGAGACAAACTTTTTACCAAAGTCTGCTCATAAACTCAATAGAGAAAAATGATTTATTTTGAGTACGACGGATAGAATTTTTCAATGTGTTTTCAAATTTTAAGCGCTAATGAGTAAACAAATTTTTGCCACTATAATATATTTTCAGCATTTCTTCATCAACTTGATAAAACTTTCAAACTTTCGCATGACAGTTGGACTTTGTCACCTGCGTGGACTGTTCTCCACAAATGTGTTTTGCTGTTGATACTGTGGAATTGTATCCAATTTGTTCCACATAATAGTGATTGATAGACATCGTTGTTTGCAAGTCCATTCTTGTCACCTATGTTGGTTTGAACTCGTTACTTTGTAACAAGAAATCAGGATTATTTCTGTTTACACCTGAGTGGCTTCATGATCTTTTCTTTGTGGACATTAGTATCTGGACATGAGCATATGAGCACAAAATTATTCATTAAGATTTTCTTACGAGTACATTGCGATCTTGTCAATTGAGCACGAAAAATATGAAGACGCCTTGATAATTTCTTTTTGAAAACTGTATACGTTATCAAAGATACTCAGAGGAAACGAGAAGAAATTGAATTTTTTTCCGAATCAAATCAACAATCAGAAAGTTCTTATCAATGGCAATTAAAGGAAAAAAAATGAAAAACGAATACAGTAGAATATTATCACATTATTGAACCGAAAATAATCAAAGTTGGAAAACTGTTTGAAATCTGTTCAATTTAACGAAAAACCGCAACATTAATTTTTCTACTTTCGACAGTAAGAATTGTTTTAAGGGGCTATACACGTCCAAAAATTTGATATTATTTGCCTATTTTTAAGTTGTTATAGTGCTCAGTAATTTCTTGGAAATGGACATTATGATCTGGCGTCAATTGAGCACCGAAAGGAGTTGAAAACGTTTTCCCATCGAAAATATCACTGTTGAAACATCATCTTCTCATAACATGTTCCTGTCCGACTCAGCTTTTCTCAAGTGGCTTAGTTCAAAGTTTTTCTCTGGTTCAGTAAGTTGTGAGAAGTGGACATGCGGTTTGGGGTCAAATGAGCACAAAAAAGAGGAGAAAACATTTTCCTTTGAAAAAGTCAAAGTATAAGCATGGGCGTCTGAAAGTATCTCAGAAGAAGCGTATGGCTTACTGTTTGTTACTTTGTATTTGGAAATCATGCTTATCTTATCAAGGTTAATCCTGAATTGCTTCAAGATTGTTTTTTTCTTCGTTAACCTGTTTTTTTATTGTTGTAAATGCATTTCGGAACATTTTTTCGACAAAAGACGAGAACCTATTGATTTCATTAGCAAAAATTGTCCTATAAAACCTGGCGAAAACCATTGCTCATGGAGGAACATGATCGTTAAATGTCATAACTATTCCGCTGGAGCAATCTGCATTTCTAACAAAAAAACGTAAACAAAATATCTACCTTTCAGAACGAGAACAGAATCAAACCATTTTAGGGCAACCTATCCAGTGCATCAATGTCACAGGAGCAATCTGAACTTCTGAAAACTTTTTTCATCTGAACCGACGATTTTTCGCAATTGGCTTAATTGGTATTAATTAATTTTTTTGGAACTGGACATTGCTATAAGGCATCAAATGAGCACAAAAAGCATGTGAAAATGGATTCCTTTTGAAATGGAGCCCGACTTCTCATTATTTTTCTTTTCTGACACATTCTTTCTCACCTGGCGTAATTCAACAATGGAATAGACCTAGAAATAGTTTTCCCTTTGAAATTATCACTGTTGAAGCAAGTAAATTTCATAAGTCTTTTCTTTCAGACAAAGTTTTTCTTAATTGCCGTAATTTAATGTTTTTCTGGGATTCCGTAACTTTTTGAAGTCGGACATTCATTGTGATCGGGTGTCCAATGAGCACAGAATGGATGTGGAAAAAAATTAGCTTTTGAAATTATTGCTGTTGAAGCATGGAATTCTCATTAGTTTTACCTTTCTCACACAGCTTTTCTCAATTGGCGTAATTTATTGTTTTTCTGGGATTTAATAAATTTATGGATGTGGGCATTGTGATTCGGGTTCAAAGAAGCACATAAAAACGTGAAAATGCTTTGCCTTCGAAAGTATCACAGAAACGAATAGATGTCTGAAAATATCAGAGGAGAAGCGCTTGTCTTCCTGTCTGTTTTTTTGTAAATAGAAATCATGCTTATTTAACCACTATTAAAAATGATTTGCTTCAAGATCATTTTTTTGTTATCCTACTTTTCTCTATCAGTGTAAATACGCTTCTCAAAACCATTTTGAAAAATGTTGAAAACCTATGGGTTTTATTAGTAAAAGTCAGCTAATAAAATCTAGCGAAAAAACTTTGCTTTCGCAGGAACATGATTTTGAAAGGTCACACCTATTCACTTGGAAACTCTGCAAATTTTACAAAAAAATACATAAAAATTCTGTAATTTTGCAGAAGGAGTTCGAAAACAAATCACGTTAAAGCATTTTTATCGTGAACGAACCTGGTTTTAACTGAGCCCAGAAAATTGCACGCGCTTCTGCTCAAAAATTCACCATAGAAAAATGATTAATTTTGAGTACGATTGAAAAAAAATTTTCAGTTCGTTTTCAATTTTTAAACACTAGTCAAAAAACAAATCTTTGCCATCATGATATATATTAAGCATTCCTTCCTCGTTTTTTGAAAACTGTCAACCAATAAGCAAACATAGTATATTTCAAGAAAATATATAATCTCTAACTGAACACGAAATACTTCGCGAGTATATCAGATGAACCATCTTTTCTCAATGGGCGTAATTCTACGTTCTTATCCTATTCAGTATTTTTTAGAACAGAACATTGTGATCTGGTGGCAATTGAGCACAGAATGAACCTGGAAATAGTTTTCCCTTTGAAATTATCACCGTTGAAGCAAGTACATCTCATAAGTCTTTTCTTTCAGACAACATTTTTCTTAATTGCCTTAATTTAATGTTTTTCCGGGATTCAGTAAAATTTTGGACATGGGCATTGTGATTTAGTGTCAAATGAGCAACGAAATGGATTGAAATTTTTGTCCCTGTGAAAGTAATTCATGAGAAGCATAAACCTCTGAAAGTATCACAAAAAAAGCGTGTGAATTTGTGTTTATTACTTTGTAACTAGAAATCATGCTTATCTAATCACCAATAAACCTGATTTGCTTCAAGATCAAATTTTTCGTATCCTAGTTTTCTCTATCGGTGTAAATGCACTTCTCAAAACTTTTTTTGAAAAAGGTCGCCTATAAATTTTATTAAAGAAAGTCAACTTATAAAGCCTGCCTTAAAATGTTTGCTTTTGGAGAAACTTGATTTTGAAAGGTCACACCTATTCAGTTGGAAATTCTGCAAATTTTACAAAAAATACATAAAAATTCTGTAATTATGCAGAAAGAGTTCGAAAACAAATCACGTAATGTATTTTTCACGAGTACGAACCTGGTTTTAATTGAGACCAGAACATTACAAGCGCTTCTGCTCAAAAATTCAGCATAGAAATTTGGTTAATTTTGAGTACGGTTGAAAAAATTTTTCTATTTGTTTTCAAATTTTAAACGCTAGTCAGTAAACAAATCTTTGCCATCATGAAATATTTTAAGCATTTTTCCTCTTTTTTTGAAAACTGTCAATCAATAAGCAAACATAGTATATTTCAAGAAAACATATAATCTCTAACTGAACACGAATTACATTGGGAGTATATCAGATGAACTATCTTTTCTCAATTGGCGTAATTCTACGTTCTTATGCTATTCAGTAACTTTTAGAACAGGACTTTGTGATCTGGTGGCAAATGAGCACAGAATGGACCTGGAAATAGTTCTCCCTTTTAAATTGTCACTGTTGAAGCTAGTAAATCTCATAAGTCTTCTCTTTCAGACAAAATTTTTCTCATTTGCCGTAATTTATTGTTCTTCTGGGATTCAGTCAAATTTTGGACGTCGGCATTGTGATTTAATGTCAAATGAGCAAAGAAATGGATTGAAAATTTTGTCCCTGTGAAAGTAACTCAAGAGAAGCATAAACATCTGAAAGTATCACAGAAGAATTGTGAATTCGGTTGTAGTACTTTGTATTTAGAAATCATGTTTTTCTAATCACTATTAAACCTGATTTGCTTCAAGATCAATTTTTTCGTAACCTTTTTTTCTCTATCGGTGTAAATGCACTTCTCAAAACTATTTGAAAAAGGTCGCCTATAGATTTCACTAATGAAAGTCGATTTTTAAAGCCTGCCGAAAAACCTTTGCTTTTGGAGGAACTTGATTTTGAAATGCACACATATTTTGCTTCGAATCTCTGCATATTTTATCAGAAAAGTATTACATGGAAAGTCTGTAAGTTTGCAGAAGCAGTACAAAAACAAATCACATTAAAGAACTATTTCACGTGCATGAACCTGGTTTTAATTGAGACCAGAACATTGCATGCAATTCTGCTCAAAAATTCACCATAGAAAAATGATTAATTTTGAATACGATTGAAAAAAATATTCTTTTTGTCTCCTAAGTTCAAACGCTATTCAGTAGACAAACTTTTATCATGTGATAATTTTTAAGCGTTTCTTCATAAAATAAATTGTCAAAAGAAAAGCAGGCATAGCATATTTTAAGAAAATAGATAATTTCTAACTGAAAACGAAGAATATCAGAAGTGTATTAGGTGAACCATCTTTTTTCAATGGGCGGATTTTTTATGTTGTTATAATATTCAGTATTTTTTTTGAACTGGACATTGGGGTCTGGCGTTAAATGAGCACAGAAAAGATTGGGAAAATTCTTTTCCTTCGAAAATATCACTGTTGAAGCATGGCCTTCTCTTGAGTTTTTTTTATTTCTGACACATCTTTTTTTAATTGGCGTAATTTAATGTTTTTCGGGATTCAGTAAATTTTTGAACGTGGGCAATGTGATTTGGGGTCAAATGAGCACAGAAAAGATCTGAAAATGTTTTGGCTTTGAATGTAACACAGAAGAAGCAGAAAATTCCGAAAGCAGCACAGAAGTGTGTAATTTTTCTGTTTGTTACTTTGCAACTAGGAATCATGCTTATCTTATCAGAGTTAAACCCGTAAAGCATCAAATTCATTCTTTTCTTCGTTAATCTGCTTTTCTCTATCATTTTATATGGCCTTCTCAAAACTATTTTGCAAACTTTAGAAAATTTTATGTTTTCATTTGGTAAATATTGTCTTAAAAGGTCTGGCGAGAAACCGTTGCTTTTGGAGGAACAATTTTTTGAAATGTTTTACCTATATCACTGGTAACATCTGCATATTTTACAAAAAAAGTGAGAGAAACTGTAATTTGGCAGAAAGAGTACGAAATCATATCAAATTAAAGGAATTTTGCAAGTGCTTGAATCTGATTTTAATTGAGATCAAAACATTGCTCGAAATGCTGCTCAAAAATTCACTAGAGGAAAATATTAAATTTTTAGTACAATGCGTAGAACTTTTCTATTTGTTTCTAAATTCTAAACGCTATGCAGTAAATAAAATATTGCCATTTGATACAATATAGGCTTTCATTCTTTAAAAAAACTGTCAACAGAAAAGCAAACCTAGCATATTTTAAGAAAATAGATTATTTCTATCTGAAAAAGAAGAAAATTAGAAGTGTATTAGATGAACCATCTTTTTTCAATGGGGAGAATTTTTTTCGTTGTTATAATATTCAGGAATTTCGCTGAACTGAACATTCTGATCTGGCGTCAAATGAGCACAGAAATGATATGGAGAATGCTTTCCTTTTGAAAATATCACTCTTGAAGAATGGACTTCTCATGAGTTTTTCATTTCAGATAGAGCTTTTTTTTCAATTAGCGTTTTCTAGTTTTTTTCTAGGAATCATTAAACTTTTTGACGTGGGCATTGAGATTTGGGGATAAAGGAGCAGAGAAAAGATGTGAAAAAGTTTTGCCTTCGAAAGTATTGCAGGGGAAGCGTGTGACTTTCTGTTTGTTTTTTTTTGTAACAAGAAGTCATGCTTATCAGGGTTTTTATTGAATTGCTTCAAGATCATTTTTTTTTCGTTAACCAGCTCATTGGTGTGAGTGCACTTCTCAAAACTATTTTGAAAACTCTAGAAAACCTTTAGATTTCATTAGCAAAAGTTGTCTCAAAAAACAGCGAGAAACCTTTGAATTCGGCGGAACAAGGCTTTAAATTGTCGTTTCCGTGAAACGACAATTTCCGTGAAAAAATCTGCACATATTACAAAAAAAACACGTGAAAGATCCTCTAGTTTTGCAGAAGCAGTACAAAATCGAATCAAATTAAAACAATATTTTAGAGTGCTTGAATCTGGTTATAATTGAGTCAAGAACAATGCATCAAAATCTGCTAAAATATTCAGAATAGAAAAATTCTTAAATTTTTGTATGATGGATAGAATTTTTCTATTGCCCTTTGATACACTTTAGGCTTTCCTTCATCAAAGTAATTGTCAACAGAAAAGCAAAGCTAGCATATTTTAAGAAAATAGATCTTCTCTAACTGAAAATGAAGTATATCAGAAGTGAATCAGATGAACCATCTTTTCCCAATGGGCCCAATTTTACGTTGGCATAATTTTCAGTACCTTTTTGGAACTGGACCTTGTGATCTTGCGTCAAATGAACAGAGAAAGAATGTAGATAATGCTTTCATATTGAAAATATCAACGCTGAAGCATGAACTTTTCATCAGTTTTTCTTTTCAGACACAGCCTTTTTTGGACTAGCGTAATTTATTGTTTTCTGAGATTCAGTAAATTTTTAGACGTGGGCATTGTGATTTGGGGTTAAAGGAGCAGATAAAAGATGTGAAAATTTTTTGCCTTCGAAAGTATCGCAGAGGAAGCGTGTGAAGTTCTGTTTATTTTTTTGTAACTAGATGTCAAGCTGATCAGGATTTTTATTGAATTGCTTCAAGATCATTTTTTCGTTAACCAGCTCATCTGTATCGGTGTAAGTGCAGTTCTCAAAAGTATTTTGAGAACTGTAGAAAACATTCAGATTTCATTAAAAATTGTTGTCTTAAAGAACTGGTGAAGAACCTTTGATTTTGAAGGAACAAATTTTGAAATGTTGTACCTATTTTGCTGGCTAAAAAATCCGTGAAAAAACCTGCAGCTTTGCAGAGGAAGTACAAAATCAAATCGTATTAAAGCAATTTTTTAAATGCATGAATCTGGTTTTAGTTGAGACCAGAACATTGCACGAAATTCTGCTCAAAAATTCACTACAGAAAAATCCTTTTTTTGTACAATAGATAAAATTTTTTTATTTGTTTCGAAGTTGTATACGCTATTCAGAAAACGATCGCCATTTGATATATTTTAACATTTCCTTCATCAAAAAATTGTCAACAGAAAAGCAAACTTAGCATATTTTAAGAAAAGAGATCATCTGTAACTGAAAACGAAGAAAATCAGAAGTGTATTCGATGAACCATCTTTTTTCAATGGGCAGAATTTGAGGTTTTTCTGGTATTCAGTAAATTTTTGGACATGCGCATTGTGATTGAGGGTCAAATGAGCATAGAAAATGCGTGAAGATGTTTTCCCTGTGAAAGGATCACAGATGAGTGTGACTTTCTGTTTGCTTTTGTGTAACTAGAAATAATGCTTATCTCATCAGGAATAATCCAGTTTTGCTTCAAGATCATTTTTTTTTCGTTAAGTTGCTTTTCTATGTAAACGCAATTCTCAAAACAATTTGAACATAGTCAGAAAACTATAGATTTCATTAGTAAAAGTCATCTTATAAAACCTGGCGAAAAATCTTTGCGTTTATAGGAACATGATTTTGAAATGTCATACCTATTTTGCTTGGAAACTTGCATCATTTAAACTTATTTAAACTTGCATTATTTATAAAATAACATACACAAAAACTCATAACTTTGCAGAAGCTGAACGCAATTAGATCATATTAAAGCAATTTTTCTAGTGCTTGAACCTCGTTTTAATTGAAACCGGAACATTTCACGAAAATGTGCTTAAAATTCACTAGAGAAAACAGCATAAATTTGAGTACGATGGTTCGAATTTTTTGATTTCTTTCCAACATTTAACTGTTTTTCAGCAAACAAACGTTTGCCATTTGATATTTTTTAAACCTTCCATAGAATGTCCACAAAAAGCAAACATAGCATGTTTTAGGAAAATAGGTTATCCCTAACTGAAAACGAAGTACATCAAAAGTATGTTAGAGGAACCACATTTTCTCAGCGGGCGTATTTCTACGTTGTTATAGTATTCCTCAACTTTTTGAAGTGGAGATAAGGATCTGGCAGCAAATGAGAACAGAAAAGATGTGAAAAATTGTTTCCTTTGAAAATGTCGCCGTTGAAGCTTGAACTTCTCATGAGTTTTTCATTTCTGACACAGCTTTTCTATATTGGCTTAATTTAAAGTTTTTCTGCGATTCAGTAAATTTTTGGAGCTGGTTGCCATTTGGGGTCAATTGAGCAGAGAAGAGATGTATTTTTCCTTTGAAATGATCAAAGAAGAAGCATAAACGTCTGAAGGTATCACAGAAGAAGCGTGTGACCTTCTGTTTGTTAGTTTGTAACTAGAAGTCATGCTTAGTTTACAATGATTGTTACTGAGTTGCTTCAAGATTATTTTTTCTCCGTTAATCTGCTTTTCTCTAATTTGAAAATTGTGGAAAACTTATAAATTTCTTTAGTAAAAGTTCTCTTCTAAAACCTGTTACTAGAGGTACAATATTTCAAAATGTCATACCTTTTTTGCTGGGAAACTATTTTTTTGCAAAAGAAAATAAGCAAAAAAATCTGTAACTTTGCAGTATGAGAACGAAATCAAATCATCATACAGCATCTTCTCAAGCGCATTAATCGGGTTTTAATTGAGACCAAAACATTTTTTTGCCAAAAACAGATAAATTTTCCCAAGAGAAATGCTTTAATATGAGTACAATGGAAAAAATTATTATATTGGTTTCCTTCTCTTAACCGCTAATCAGTAAACAAAATTTTACCTCTATGATATATTTTGAGCTTCCTTCTTCAATATTAAAAAAAAATTTTAAATCGAATAGCAAACATAGAATATTTGGAGAAAAAGATAATCTCTAACTGAAAACGAAATATATCAGAATTATATCCGATGAACCATCTTTTACCAATAGGCGATGAACCATCTTTTCACAAGAGAAAAATGCTTAAATATGAGTACAATGGAAAGAATTATTATATTGGTTTCCTTCTCTTAAGCGCTAATCAGTAAACAAATTTTTTGCTTTATGATTTATTTTCAGCTCTCCTTCGTCAATATTAAAAAAAATTGTCAATCGAATAGCAAACATAGAATATTTGGAGAAAAAGATCAACTCTAACTGGGAACGAAGTATATCAGAATTGTATCCGATGAACCATCTTTTCCCAATAGGCGTTATTCTACGTTTTTCTGGTAATCAGTAATTTTTGGGAAGATGACATTGTCATCTGGCCTCAAATGAGCACAAAAAAGATGTGAAGAAATTTTTCTTTTGAAAGTATCACTGAAGAAGCATGGACTTCCGAAAGTATCACATAAGAAGCGTGTGGATTTTTCTTCGTTACCTTGTAACTAGGAATCTTGTTTATTTCAACAGGAGTAATTTTGAGTAAATACGTCAAGATCTTTTTTCTACGCTTACTTGCTTTTCTCGATGATGTAAATTTATGTCGCAAAATTATTTTGAAAAATCGCAAAAATCTAAAAATTTAATTAGTAAAAGTTGTTTTTATTAAACCTGTCGGAGAATTTTGTTTTTGTAGGAACATGATTTTCAAATATAATCCCTATTTCGTTCAAATGTAAATCCTACTCGGCAACTTTTCAGAAGGAGAACGAAATCAAATCACTCTCGCATCAATCTGGTTTATATTGAAAATAGAACATTTTACAAAATTCAGCTCAAAAATGATTAGAAAATTGCATTAAACTTGAGTATGATGGATAGCATTATTCTATTTTTCGCCTTTTTTAAACGCTAATCAGTAAACAAATATTTGCCATTATGATATAGTTAAAGCTATTTTTTCATCTTTGTTATCAAATTGTGAACCAAAAAGCAAACATAGCATATATTAAGAAAGTAGAGCAATTCTAATTGAAAATGAAGTATATGTGATGCTTCCCTAGAAAATTAATAAAAGGAAAGGTTAAAAAAATAGCATTGTAGGACAAAGAAAGCTCAATTGTGACATATTTTTAGTTGTATGATGCGAAAAAAGGCTTTCAAATGTAGTTGATTGCCCAGCTTCGAAAAGAATGTGCCTTCCTCGTAATTTGTTATCTATCTTTTGAACTAAAACTTTGGTTATAGGGGAAATCGGGGAACTCCTAAAACTGTAGAATAATTAGTCAAAATAATAAAAAAAATTTTGTCAAGGTTTAATGTCTTTTTGAAGAACTATGTACGGAATCAAAGATGCTGAAAAGTTGTAATTTGAGGTTTTAATTTTACAATTTGAAGCAACTACTTTGGGATCTGGGATCAAATGAGCACAAAATTATTCATAAAGATTTACTCACATCAGAAGCTTTGATGTTTTCTTTTACAAAATTGTATACGCTAACAAAGATGCTCAGAGAAAACGATCAGAAATTGTTTTTTTTCTGAATCAAATGAAAAATCAGAAAGTTTTTATCAATGACAAAGTAAACAAAAACTTAAAAAGAAAACATAAGATTAATATTACATTTAAACACCAAAAATAATCAAAATTGGAAGATTGTTTGAAATCAGTTCAGTTTACCGAAACACGCAACATCTTTCTTTCTGCTATCAAAAATATGAATTGATTTAAAGGGCTATAAACGACGAAAAACTTGCTATTTATTGATGCAGAGTAACCTAGACGGAAAATCGGCATTTCGTAGTCTTTGTACGAATATATTTCACAAACCAATCGCAGGGAGCTGTAATAAGTTTGCTCCACCAAATAGAAGTTGAAAAATTTAGTCGTTTGCATCTTCAACTTAGTCGATGGTCTTCTGTGTACTCTTCTCGTTACCTGTAGCTAGAAGTTATGCTAATGTCATCTGGTTTAAGCCTGAAAACATTCTCATTTTTTTTCTTTGTGGCAATGTTTTTCTCTATGGCGCGTTTTCAAGTTGTTCTGTGATCAGCGAGTATTCTACGTTGACATTTAGCTCGAATGTCTGGAGCACAGAAAAAAAGAAGACGCTTTGAAGCTTCCGTTTTGAAAATTTTGCTGTAGCAACATCGAATCTTCATGACTTTTTTGTTTTCTGAACCATCTTTTGTCAATTTGACATAATTCAACCTTTTGCTAGGGTTCAGGACAATTCTGGCTAGGACAATGCAATTTGGGGTCAAATGAGCACAAAAATGATGATGAAATGTTTGCACTTGAAAATATAAACGAATAAGCATGGATTTCTGAATTTACCTCGGAAGAAACGTGTGGTTTTCTGTTCGTTACTTTTTAATGGATTTATTGCTTATCTTATCAGGATTATTGTAGAGTTGGCTCAAGATCATTTTGGTCATTTTTTCTTTGATAACCTGCTTTTCTTTATTGGTGTAATTGCAATTCAGAAAATTTTATGGAAAAAGTCGAAAAACCTATAGTTTTCATCAGTGAAATTCTAAATTCGTCTTATAAAACCTGGTGAACAAACAACCATTCTTCTTCATTTTCTGGAGCAACCATTTTTCTCAATCGGTTTTATTCAACGTTGTTATGGTATTCAGTAATTTATTTGAACTTGACTTAGAGATATGGCATCAAATCGGCACAAAAATCAAGTGAAAACAGATTCCCTTTGAAAATTTTAAAATTGAAGACCAGGCTTCTCATTATTGTTCCTTTCTGACAGTTTTTCTGAATTGGCGTAACTCAATGGTTTTCTGGGATTCAGTAAGATTTTGGACAAGGACATTGCAATTTAGGGTCGAATGAGCACAGAAAAAAATTTGAAAACGTTTTCCTCTTTGAAAGTATCACAGAATAAGCATGGACTTCTGAAAGTATCGCAGAAGAAGCATGTGGCTTTTTGGTCGTTACTTTGTAACTACAAATCATGCTTAGCTCCTCAGGACTATTACTGAACTGCTTCAAGAAAAATTTTCCTCCATTAGCCTGGTTTCTCTATTGGTGCAAATGCAATTCGCAAAATTTTTCTGAAAATAGGTAAAAAACATACAGATTTTATAAGTAAAAGTCGAATTATAAAACCTCGCAAAAATTTTATTTCTTTTGGAGGAACATGATTTTGAAATGTCATAGCTTTTCGCTGAAAACCTCTGCATAATTTACAAAAAAGACGTGAAAAAAATTTTGCTTTTCAAAAGGAGAACGAAATCAAACCACTTTAGGGCAATTTTTCAAGTGCACCAACCTCACAGGAGCAACACAAAGGTCTCAAGACTTTTCCCTTTGTGAACCGCGTTTTTTCAATTGGCGTAATTCAACGTTGTTAGGTTATTCAGCAAATTTTTGGAACTTGATGCTGTGATCTGGCGTCAAATGAGAGGAGAAAGCATGTAAAAAGTTTTGCATTCAATGTATTACAAATGAAGCACTGATGTTTCATGATTTTTCCCTCTTTGACACATTCTTTCTCACTTGGCGTGATTCAATGTTTTCTGGGATTCAGAAAAATTTGGACGAGGTCGTTGGGGTCGAAAGAGCACAGAACAAAATGTTAAAATTTCTTCTCTTTGAAAGTATTACAAAATAAGCATGGACTTCTGAAAGTATCGCAGAAGTAGCGTGTGGTTTTTCTGCTTGTTACTTTGTTGAAGCTTGATCTCTCGTCACATTTTACTTTCCGACGCAGATTTCCCCAATTGGCGTAATTCAATGTTTTTCTGGGGCTCAGTCGGTTTTTTGACGTGGACATTGCCATTTGGGGCCAAATGAGCACAAAAAATTGAGAAAATGTTCCCCTTTGACAATATCAAAGAAAAGGCATAGAAATCTGAAAGTATCTCAGAAAAAGCATGTGGTTTTCCGATCGTTTTTTCTGTAACTGGAAAAAATGCTTATCTTATCAGGATTAATCCTGAGTTGCTTCAAGATCATTTATTTTTCATATGCACTTCAGAAAGTTGTTGTGACTAAAAGTGAAAAACCTATTGATTTCCTTAGTAAAAGCCATCTCATAAAATCTGGCAAAAAGCCTTTACTTTTGAGGTAACACGTTTTGGGAAAGTCATTGCTATTCTGCTGGGAAACTGTGCATATTTTACAAACTAAAACCGTGACAAAAATTTTTATTTTTTTGAAGAAGAACGAAATCAAATCATTTTAGGGCAGCCTGTCAAGTGCATTAACCTCACAGGAGCAAAATGGACCTCTTAAGACTTTTTTTCTGAACCAACCATTTTTCTCAATTAGTTGAACTCAACGTTGTTATTGTATTCAGTAAATTTTTGGAACAAGACATTGTGATTCGTCACCAAATGAGCACAAAGAGCATATGAAATCAGATTCCCTTTGAATATATCACAAATGAAGCCCTGACATCTCATTATTTATTTTTCAGACATTATTTTTCACAATTGGAGTAAAAAAGCTTTTCTGGGATTCCGTAAGATTTTCGAAAGAACATTGGGATTTGGGGTCGAAGGAGCACAAAACAAAAGGTAAAAATTTTTTCTCTTTGAAAGTGTTACAGAAAAAGCATGGACTTCTGAAAGTATCGCCGAAGAAGCGTGTGGCTTTCTGCCTGTTACTTTGTTGCAAAATGATTTTCTTATCACATGTTCCTCTCCGACACAGATCCTCTCCACTGGCGTGATTCAATGTTTTTTCTAGGGTTCAGTCAGTTTTTTGAATTGGACACTGCAATTTGAGGCCAAATGAGCACAGAAACTTGAGAAAAGGTTTCTCTTCGGCAACATCAAAATATAAGCATGGAAATCTGAAAGTATCCCGGAAGAAGCATGTGGTTTTCCGATAGTTAGTTTGTAACTGGAAATCATGCTTATCTTATCAGGACTAATCCTCAGTTGCCTCAAGATCATTTTTCTTCGTTAACCTGCTTCTCTATTGATGTAAATGCACTTCAAAAAGCTTTTTTGAAAAAAGTCAAAAAACTGAAAATTTCATTAGTAAATATGTCATAAAACCTGGCGAAGAACCTTTGCTTTTGTGAAAATCCTTCAAAGAAATTACCAACAAAAAAGCAAACCTAGCATATTTTAAGAAAATAGATGATTTCTATCTGACAACGAAGAAAATTAGAAGTGTATTAGATGAACCATCTTTTTTCAATGGGCAGAATTTTTTTCGTTGTTATAATATTCAAGAAATTCGCTGAACTGAGCATTGTGATCTGGCGTCACATGAGCACAGAAATGATATGGAGAATGCTTTCCTTTTGAAAATATCACTCTTGAAAAATATCACTTCTCATGAGTTTTTCATTTCAGACAGAGCTTTTTTTGAATTAGCCTTTTTTAGTTTTTTCTAGGAATCAATAAACTTTTGGACGTGGGCATTGAGATTTGGGGACAAAGGAGCAGAGAAAAGATGTGAAAAAGTTTTGCCTTCGAAAGTATTGCAGGGGAAGCGTGTGAATTTCTGTTTGTTTTTCTTGTAACAAAAAGTCATGCTTATCAGGGTTTTTATTGCTTCAAGATCATTTTTTTTCGTTAACCAGCTCATCGGTGTAAGTGCACTTTTCAAAACTATTTTGAAAACTCCAGAAAACCTTCAGATTTCATTAGCAAAAGTTGTCTCAAAAAACAGCGAGAAACCTTTGAATTTGGCGGAACAAGGTTTTAAATTGTCGTACCCGTTTCCGTGAAAAATCTGCACATATTACAAAAAAACAGGTGAAAGAACCTCTAGTTTTGCAGAAGCAGTACAAAATCGAATCAAATTAAAGCAATATTTTAGAGTGCTTGAATCTGGTTATAATTGAGTCAAGAACAATGCATCATCAAAATCTGCTAAAATTTTCAGAAAAGAAAAATTCTTAAATTTTAGTATGATGGATAGAATTTTTCTATTGCCCTTTGATACACTTTAGGCTTTCCTTCATCAAGGTAATTGTCAACAGAAAAGCAAAGCTAGCATATTTTAAGAAAATAGATCTTCTCTAACTGAAAACGAAGTATATCAGAAGTGAATCAGATGAGCCATCTTTTCCCAATGGGCCCAATTTTACGTTGGCATAATTTTCAGTACCTTTTTGGAACAGGACCTTGTGATCTTGCGTCAAATGAACACAGAAAGGATGTAGATAATGTTTTCATATTGGAAATATCAATGCTGAAGCTTTAACTTCTCATCAGTTTTCTTTACGTTGGCATAATTTTCAGTACCTTTTTGGAACTGGACCTTGTGATCTTGCGTCAAATGAACACAGAAAGGATGTAGATAATGTTTTCATATTGGAAATATCAACGCTGAAGCTTTAACTTCTCATCAGTTTTTCTTTTCAGACACAGCCTTTTTTGGATTAGCGTAATTTATTGTTTTGTGAGATTCAGTAAACTTTTGGACGTGGGCATTGTGATTTGGGGTTAAAGGAGCAGATTAAAGATGTGAAAATGTTTTGCCTTCGAAAGTATCGCAGAGGAAGCGTGTGACGTTCTGTTTATTTTTTGTAACTAGAAGTCATGCTTATCAGGATTTTTATTGAATTGCTTCAAGATCATTTTTTTCGTTAACCAGCTCATCTGTATCGGTGTAAGTGCACTTCTCAAAATTATTTTGAAAACTGTAGAAAACGTTCAGATTTCATTAAAAATTGTTGTCCTAAAAAACTGGTGAAGAACCTTTGCTTTTGAAGGAACAAATTTTGAAACGTTGTAGCTATTTTGCCGGCTAAAAAATCCGTGAAAAAACCTGCAGATTTGCAGAAGTACAAAATCAAGTCGTATTATAGCAATTTTTTAAATGCATGAATCTGGTTTTAGTTGAGACCAGAACATTGCACGAAATTCTGCTCAAAAATTCACTACAGAAAAATCCTTTTTTTTGTACAATAGATTAAACTTTTTTATTTGTTTCCAAATTGTATACGCTATTCAATAAACTATCGCCATTTGATATATTTTAACCTCTCCTTCATCAAAAAATTGTCAACAGAAAAGCAAACTTAGCATATTTTAAGAAAAGAGATCATCTGTAACTGAAAACGAAGAAAATCAGAAGTGTATTCGATGAACCATCTTTTTTCAATGGGCAGAATTTGATGTTTTCTGATATTCAGTAAATTTTTGGACGTGCGCATTGTGATTGAGGGTCAAATGAGCACAAAAAATGCGTGAAGATGTTTTCCCTGTGAAAGGATCACAGATGAGTGTGATTTTCTGTTTGCTTTTGTGTAACTAGAAATAATGCTTATCTCATCAGGAATAATCCAGTTTTGCTTCAAGATTATTTTTTTTCGTTAAGTTGCTTTTCTATGTAAACGCAATTCTCAAAACAATTTTGGATAAAGTCAGAAAACTATAGATTTCATTAGTAAAAGTCATCTTATAAAACCTGGCGAAAAACCTTTGCGTTTATAGGAACATGATTTTGAAATGTCATACCTATTTTGCTTGGAAACTTGCATCAATTAAACTTATTTAAGCTTGCATTATTTATAAAATAACATACACAGAAACTCATAACTTTGCAGAAGCTGAACGCAATTAGATCATATTAAAGTATTTTTTCTAGTGCTTGAACCTCGTTTTAATTGAAACCGGAACATTGCATGAAAATGTGCTTAAAATTCACTAGAGAAAACAGCATAAATTTGAGTATGATGGTTCGAATTTTTTTATTTCTTTCCAACATTTAAGTGTTTTTCAGCAAACAAACTTTTCCCATTTGATATTTTTTAAACTTTCCATAGAATGTCCACAAAAAGCAAACAGCATGTTTTAGGAAAATAGGTTATCCCTAACTGAAAACGAAGTACATCAAAAGTATATTAGAGGAACCACATTTTCTCAGCGGGCGTATTTCTACGTTGTTATAGTATTCCTCATTTTTTTGAAGTGGAGATTATGATCTGGCAGCAAATTAGAACAGAAAAGATGTGAAAAATTGTTTCCTTTGAAAGTGTCGCCGATGAAGCTTGAACTTCTCATGAGTTTTTCATTTCTGACACAGCTTTTCTATATTGGCTTAATTTAAAGTTTTTCTGCGATTCAGTAAATTTTTGGAGCTGGTTGCCATTTGGGGTCAATTGAGCAGAGAAGAGATGTATTTTTTCTTTGAAATGATCAAAGAAGAAGCATAAACGTCTGAAGGTATCACAGAAGAAGCGTGTGACCTTCTGTTTGTTAGTTTGTAACTAGAAGTCATGCTTAGTTTACCATGATTGTTACTGAGTTGCTTCAAGATCATTTTTTCTTCGTTAATCTGCTTTTCTCTAATTTGAAAATTGTGGAAAACTTATAAGTTTCTTTAGTAAAAGTTCTCTTCTAAAACCTGTTACTAGAGGTACAATATTTTAAAATGTCATACCTTTTTTGCTAGGAAACTATTTTTTTTCAAAAGAAATTAAGCAAAAAATCTGTAACTTTGCAGTATGAGAACGAAATCAAATCATCATACAGCATCTTCTCAAGCGCATTAATCGGGTTTTAATTGAGACCAAAACATTTTTTGCCAAAAACAGATAAATTTTCCCATGAGAAAAATGCTTTAATATGAGTACAATGGAAAAAATTATTATATTGATTTCCTTCTCTTAACCGCTAATCAGTAAACAAAATTTTACCTTTATGATATATTTTGAGCTTCCTTCTTCAATATTAAAAAAAAATTGTAAATCGAATAGCAAACATAGAATATTTGGAGAAAAAGATAATCTCTAACTGAAAACAAAATATATCAGAATTATATCCCATGAACCAACTTTTCCCAATAGGCGATGAATCATCTTTTCACAAGAGAAAAATGCTTAAGTATGAGTACAATGGAAAGAATTATTATATCGGTTTCCTTCTCTTAAGCGCTAATCAGTAAACAAATTTTTTCCTTCAAGATTTATTTTCAGCTCTCCTTCGCCAATATTAAAAAAATTGTCAATCGAATAGCAAACATATAATATTTGGAGAAAAAAATCAACTCTAACTGGGAACGAAGTATATCAGAATTGTATCCGATGAACCATCTTTTCCCAATAGGCGTAATTCTACGTTTTTCTGGTAATCAGTAATTTTTGGGAAGTTGACATTGTCATCTGGCCTCAAATGA
Organism: Convolutriloba macropyga; assembly: GCF_964194025.1. Taxonomy (NCBI): domain Eukaryota; kingdom Metazoa; phylum Xenacoelomorpha; order Acoela; family Convolutidae; genus Convolutriloba; species Convolutriloba macropyga. The sequence goes on from NW_027452759.1 coordinate 58,219, forward strand.
GCACAAAAAAGATGTGAAGAAATTTTTCTTTTGAAAGTATCACTGAAGAAGCATGGACTTCCGAAAGTATCACATAAGAAGCGTGTGGATTTTTCTTCGTTACCTTGTAACTAGGAATCTTGTTTATTTCAACAGGAGTAATTTTGAGTAAATACGTCAAGATCTTTTTTCTACGCTTACTTGCTTTTCTCGATGATGTAAATTTATGTCGCAAAATTATTTTGAAAAATCGCAAAAATCTAAAAATTTAATTAGTAAAAGTTGTTTTTATTAAACCTGTCGGAGAATTTTGTTTTTGTAGGAACATGATTTTCAAATATAATCCCTATTTCGTTCAAATGTAAATCCTACTCTGCAACTTTTCAGAAGGAGAACGAAATCAAATCACTCTCGCATCAATCTGGTTTATATTGAAAATAGAACATTTTACAAAATTCAGCTCAAAAATGATTAGAAAATTGCATTAAACTTGAGTATGATGGATAGCATTATTCTATTTTTCTCCTTTTTTAAACGCTAATCAGTAAACAAATGTTTGCCATTATGATATAGTTAAAGCTATTTTTTCATCTTTGTTATCAAATTGTGAACCAAAAAGCAAACATAGCATATATTAAGAAAGTAGAGCAATTCTAATTGAAAATGAAGTATATGTGATGCTTCCCTAGAAAATTAATAAAAGGAAAGGTTAAAAAAATAGCATTGTAGGACAAAGAAAGCTCAATTGTGACATATTTTTAGTTGTATGATGCGAAAAAAGGCTTTCAAATGTAGTTGATTGCCCAGCTTCGAAAAGAATGTGCCTTCCTCTTAATTTATTATCTATCTTTTGAACTAAAACTTTGGTTATAGGGGAAATAGGGGAACTCCAAAAACTGTAATATAATTAGTCAAAATAAGAAAAAAAATATTGTCAATGTTTAATGCCTTTTTGAAGAACTATGTACGGAATCAAAGATGCTGAAAAGTAGTAATTTGAGGTATTAATTTTACAATTTGAAGCAACTACATTGGGATCTGGGATCAAATGAGCACGAAATTATTCATATAGATTTACTCACATCAGAAGCTTTGATGTTTTCTTTTTGAAAATTGTATACGCTAACAAAGATGCTCAGAGAAAACGATCGGAAAATTGTTTTTTTTTTCTGAATCAAATGAAAAATCAGAAAGTTTTTTATCAATGACAAAGTAAACAAAAATTTTAAAAGAAAACATAAGATTAATATTACATTTAAACACCAAAAATAATCAAAATTGGAAGATTGTTTGAAATCAGTTCAGTTTACCGAAACACGCAACATCTTTCTTTCTGCTATCAAAAATATGAATTGATTTAAAGGGCTATAAACGACGAAAAACTTGCTATTTATTGATGCAGAGTAACCTAGACGGACAATCGGTATTTCGTAGTCTTTTTACGAATATGTTTCACAAACCAATCGCAGTGAGCTGTAATAATTTTGCTCCACCAAATGGAAGTTGAAAAACTTAGTCGTTTGCCTGAAAACATTCTCATTTAAGCCTGAAAACATTCTCATTTTTTTCTTTGTGGCAATGTTCTTCTCTATGGCGCGTTTTCAAGTTGTTTTGTGATCAGCGAGTATTCTACGTTGACATTTAGCTCTGGTGTCTGGAGCACAGAGAAAAGAAGACGCTTTGAAGCTTCCGTTTTGAAAATTTTGCTGTAGCAACATCGAATCTTCATGACTTTTTGTTTTCTGAACCATATTTTGTCAATTTGACATAATTCAACCTTTTGCTAGGGTTCAGGACAATTCTGGATAGGACAATGCAATTTGGGGTCAAATGAGCACAAAAATGATGATGAAATGTTTCCACTTGAAAATATAAACGAATAAGCATGGATTTCTGAATTTACCTCGGAAGAAACGTGTGGTTTTCTGTTCGTTACTTTTTAATGGATTTATTGCTTATCTTATCAGGATTGTTGTAGAGTTGACGCAAGATCATTTTTTTCTTTGATAACCTGTTTTTCTTTATTGGTGTAATTGCAATTCGGAAAATTTTCTGGAAAAAGTCGAAAAACCTATAGTTTTCATCAGTGAAGTTCTAAATTCGTCTTATAAAACCTGGTGAACAAACAACCATTCTTCTTCATTTTCTGGAGCAACCATTTTTCTCAATCGGTTTTATTCAACGTTGTTATGGTATTCAGTAATTTATTTGAACTTGACTTAAAGATATGGCATCAAATCGGCACAAAAATCAAGTGAAAACAGATTCCCTTTGAAAATTTTAAAATTGAAGACCAGGCTTCTCATTATTGTTCCTTTCTGACAGTTTTTCTGAATTGGCGTAACTCAATGGTTTTCTGGGATTCAGTAAGATTTTGGACAAGGACATTGCAATTTAGGGTCGAATGAGCACAGAAAAAAATTTGAAAACGTTTTCCTCTTTGAAAGTATCACAGAATAAGCATGGACTTCTGAAAGTATCGCAGAAGAAGCATGTGGCTTTTTGGTCGTTACTTTGCCACTACAAATCATGCTTAGCTCCTCAGGACTATTACTGAACTGCTTCAAGATAAATTTTCCTCCATTAGCCTGGTTTCTCTATTGGTGCAAATGCAATTCGCAAAATTTTTCTGAAAATAGGTAAAAAACATACAGATTTTATAAGTAAAAGTCGAATTATAAAAACTCGCAAAAATTTTATTTCTTTTGGAGGAACATGATTTTGAAATGTCATAGCTTTTCGCTGAAAACCTCTGCATAATTTACAAAAAAGACGTGAAAAAAATTTTGCTTTTGAAAAGGAGAACGAAATCAAACCACTTTAGGGCAATTTTTCAAGTGCACCAACCTCACAGGAGCAACACGAAGGTCTCAAGACTTTTCCCTTTCTGAACCGCGTTTTTTCAATTGGCGTAATTCAACGTTGTTAGGTTAGTCAGCAAATTTTTGGAACTTGATGCTGTGATCTGGCGTCAAATGAGAAGAGAAAGCATGTAAAAAAGTTTTGCATTCAATGTATTACAAATGAAGCACTGATTTTTCATGATTTTTTCCTCTCTGACACATTCTTTCTCACTTGGCGTGATTCAATGTTTTTCTGGGATTCAGAAAAATTTGGACGAGGTCGTTGGGGTCGAAAGAGCACAGAACAAAGTGTTAAAATTTCTTCTCTTTGAAAGTATTACAAAATAAGCATGGACTTCTGAAAGTATCGCAGAAGAAGCGTGTGGTCTTTCTTCTTGTTACTTTGTTGAAGCTTGATCTCTCGTCACATGTTACTTTCCGACGCAGATTTCCCCAATTGGCGTAATTCAATGTTTTTCTGGGGCTCAGTCAGTTTTTTGACGTGGACATTGTCATTTGGGGCCAAATGAGCACAGAAAAACGAGAAAATGTTCCCCTTTGACAATATCAAGAAAAGGCATGGAAATCTGAAAGTATTGCAGAAGAAGCGTGTGGTTTTTCTGCTTGTTACTTTGTTGAAGCTTGATCTCTCGTCACATGTTACTTTCCGACGCAGATTTCCCCAATTGGCGTAATTCAATGTTTTTCTGGGGCTCAGTCAGTTTTTTGACGTGGACATTGCCATTTGGGGCCACATGAGCACAGAAAAATGAGAAAATGTTCCCCTTTGACAATATCAAAGAAAAGGCATGGAAATCTGAAAGTATCTCAGAAAAAGCATGTGGTTTTCCGATGGTTTTTTCTGTAACTGGAAATAATGCTTATCTTATCAGGATTAATCCTGAGTTGCTTCAAGATCATTTGTTCTTCATATGCACTTCAGAAAGTTTTTGTGACTAAAAGTGGAAAACCTATTGATTTCCTTAGTAAAAAGCCATCTCATAAAATCTGGCAAAAAGCCTTTGCTTTTGAGGTAACACGTTTTGGGAAAGTCATTGCTATTTTGCTGGGAAACTGTGCATATTTTACAAACTAAAACCGTGACAAAAACTTTTATTTTTTTGAAGAAGAACGAAATCAAATCATTTTAGGGCAGCCTGTCAAGTGCATTAATCTCACAGGAGCAAAATGGACTTCTTAAGACTTTTTTTCTGAACCAACCATTTTTCGCAATTAGTTGAACTCAACGTTGTTATGGTATTCAGTAAATTTTTGGAACAAGACGTTGTGATGCGTCACCAAATGAGCACAAAGAGCATGTGAAATCAGATTCCCTTTGAATATATCACAAATGAAGCCCTGACATCTCATTATTTATTTTTCAGACATTATTTTTCACAATTGGAGTAAAAAAGCTTTTCTGGGATTCCGTAAAATTTTCGAAAGAACGTTGGGATTTGGGGTCGAAGGAGCACAAAACAAAATGTGAAAATGTGAAAAATGTTCTCTTTGAAAGTATTACAGAAAAAGCATGGACTTCTGAAAGTATCCCGGAAGAAGCATGTGGTTTTCCGATAGTTAGTTTGTAACTGGAAATCATGCTTATGTTATCAGGAATAATCCTCAGTTGCCTCAAGATCATTTTTCTTCGTTAACCTGCTTCTCTATTGATGTAAATGCACTTCAAAAAGCTTTTTTGAACAAAAGTCGAAAAACTAAAGATTTCATTAGTAAATATGTCATTAAACCTGGCGAAGAACCTTTGATTTTGTGGAAACTTGATTTTGAAATCACATAGCGATTCCAATGCGAAACTGTGCATATTTTACAAAATAAAACAGTGAAAAAAACCTTTTTTTTCAGAAGAAGAACGAAATCAAACTCTTTTAGGGCAACCTATCAAGTGCATCGATCCCAAAGGAGCAATATGGACTTCTCAAGATTTTTTTCTGAAACATTCATTTTCCTCATTTTGCTGAATTCAAATTTGTTATGGTATTCAGGAATTTTTTGGAATAGATTCTGTAATATGGCTTAAAATGAGCACAAACGGCATGTGAAACTAGATTCCCTTTGAAAATATCACAAAGGAAGCCTCGACATCTCAGTATTTTTTTCTTTCTGGCATATTTTTTCTTATTTGGAGTAATACAAGGTTTTTCTGGAACCCAGTAGGACTTTCGACAAGGACATTGAGATTTGAGGTCAAAAGAGCAAAGATTAAAATGTAAAAATTTTTTCTCTTTGAAAGTATTACAGAAAAGCATGGATTTCTGAAAGGATTGCCGAAGAAGCGTGTGGCTTTCTGCTTGTTACTTTCTGCTTGACGTAGATATTGCAATTTGGGGCCAAATGAGCACAAAAAAATTTGAAAATGTTTCCTTTTGACAATATCAAAGAATAGGCGCGGAAATCTGAAAGTATCTCAGAAGAACCATGTGGTTTTTCGATCGTTACTTTGTAACTGGAAATCATGCTTATCTTATCAAAAATTAATACTGAGTTGCTTCAATACCATTTTTTGTTCGTTAACCTGCTTTTCTCTAGTGGTGCAAATGCACTTCGGAAAGCTTGTTTGAACAAAAAATCGAAAAACTATAGATTTCCTTAGTGAAAATGTCTGAAAACCTGCCAAAGAACTTTTGCTTTTGTGGAATCATAATTTTGAAATTAGATACCTGTTCTGGTTGGAAACTGTGCTTATTTTTCAAAATAAAACCGTGAAAAGAAACTCCTAATTTCAGAAGAAGAACGAAATCAAACCATTTTAGGGCAACCTATCAAGTGCATCGATCTCACAGGAGCAAAATGGACTTCTCAAGACTTTTTTCTTATATAAACGTTTTCCTCATTTGGCTGATATCAGTGTTGTTATGGTACTCAATAATTTTTTTGGAAACGGACATTGTGACATGGCATCAAATGAGCAGAAAAAGCATATGAAACTGGATTCCCTTTGAAAATATCACAAGTGACTACTAATTATTTTTTATTTCTGACACATTCTTTCTCACTTGGCGTATTTCAATGTTTTTCTGGGATTCAAACAAAATTTGGGAAGAGGAAAATGGGATTTGGGATCGAATGAGCACAGAATAAAATGTGAAATTTATTTTTTCTTTGAAAGTTTCACAGAATAAGCATGGACTTCTGAAAGTATCGCAGGAGAAGCGTGTTGCTTTCTGCTTGTTACTTTGTTGAAATATGATCTTCTCATCAAATGTTCATTTCCGACACAGGTTTTCTCAATTGGCGTAATTCCATGTTTTTCTGAGTTTCAGTCAGCTTTTTGACGTGGACATGGCGATTTGCAGAAAAATGAGCACAGAAAAGATGAGAAAACGTTTCCATTTGATAATATTAAAAAATAAGCATGGAAATCTGAAAGTATCCCAGAAAAAGCATGTGGCTTTCCCTCGTTACTTAGTAACTGGAATATGCTTGTCTTATCAGTATTTATCCTGAGTTGCTTCAAGATCATTTGTTCTTCATATGCATTTCGGAAAGTGTTTGTTAAAGAAAGGGAAAAAACCTATAAATTTCATTCGAAGAAGCCATTGCATGAAGACTGGCAAAAAGTCCTATCTTTTGAGGAAACATGTTTTCGGAAAATAATAGCTATTCCGCAATTTTTACGAATTAAAATCAAGAAAAAAATTACTGTTCAGAAGGAGAACGAAGTCAAATCATTTTGATGCAGACTATCAAGTGCAATAATCTCACAGGAACAATATGTACTTCTCAAGACAAATTTTTTCCTGAGCCAACCGTTTTTTTCAATTAACAGAATTCAACTTTGTTATGGTATTCAGTAAATGGAACACAACATTGTGATATGGCATCAAATGAGCACAAAAATTATGTGAAATTAGATTTCTGTGGCAAATATTACAAAATAAGCCCTGATATCTCATCAGTTTTTTCTTCCTAACACAGTTTTTCACAATTGGCGTAATACAATGCTTTTTTGGGATTCAATAAGAGTTTGGACAAGGACATTGCGATTTGGGGTCGAAAGAGCAAAGAAAAAACTGTGAAAATGTTTTTTCTTTCAAAGTAACACAGATGAAGCATAATTTTCTGAAAGCATCACAGAAGAAGCGTGCGTATCTCTGTTTGTTAATTTGTAACTAGAAATCATGCTCATATTTTCAGGGTTAACCCTGAATTGCTCCATGAACATTTTTCCACATTAAACCTCTTTTCATATAGGTGTAAATGCAGTTCGCTATTTTTTTTAAAGTCTCAGGTAATAGGTTGTAGTTTTTATTAGTAATCGTCGACACGGAAAACCTTTCAGAGAAACTTTGCGTATTGAAGAACATGATTTTGAAATGTCATAGCTTTTTCACTGGAAAACTTTGCATTTTTTAAAAAATAAAACCTGAAAAAAATTTACTTTTCGGAATTAGAACAAAATCAAACAACTTTATCGCAATTTTTCAAATGCATCAATCTCACAGGAGAAACATAAAAATCTCTAGAATTTTTTTCTGAACCAGTTTTTAATTTTTCTCAATTGGCGTAATTCAACTTTGTTAATGTATTCAGTATTTATTTGGAACTGGACATCGTGATCTGGCGTCAAATGAGCAAAGAAAGCGTGTGAAAAAGGTTTCCCTTTGTATATATTACAAATGAAGCACTGAGTTCTCATGCTTTTTCCTTTTCTTACTCACTTGCCGTAATTCAATGTTTTTCTGGGAGTCAGTAAGATTTGGGGCAAGGATATTGGGATTTCGGATGGTAAAAGCACAGAAAAATTGTGAATCGGTTTCCGTTTGAAAGTATCGCAGAATAAGCATGGACTTCTGAAAATATCTCCGAAGAAGCGTGTGGCTTTCTACTCATGTTCTTTAATTTGTAATTAGAAATTATACTAATCCTGTAAGGTTTAATCTTGAACTGCTTCAAGATCCCTTTTTCTTTGTTAACCTGCTTTTTCAATTGGTGTGAGTGCATTTCGCAAACTTTTTTTGAAAAGAAGTCCAAAAGCTATATGTTCTATCAGAAAATATTGTCTTATAAAAACTGGCGAAAAACCTTGCTTTGAAGAAGCGTAATTTTGTAATGTAGATCCCATTTAGATGGGAAAAGCTGGATATTTTACAAGAGATATTACGTGATAAAACCTGTAACTTTGCAGAAGGAGTACAAAATCAAATCATATTGAAAGGTTATATAAATGATTTTTTGAAAGATTATATGAATGATTTTAAACAATAATTAGTAAACAAACATTGGAACAGTTTGGTAACAGCATACCAAGTTGCTTCATTAACTGAAGAAAAACACGAATCCCAAAGTACTGAAACAAATTTAATTATATGGATTGTCTTTATTGGGATCGAAAGAGCACAGAAAAAAGTGAAAATACTTCCCTTTGAAACTATCACAGTATAAGCATGGACTTCTGAAAGTATCTCAGAAGAAGCGTTTGACTTTCAGTTCATGTTCATTATTTGTAATTAGATTTTATAATCATCTTTTATGGTTTAATACTGAATTGCTTCAAGATCATTTTTACTTCGTTAAAACCTTTTTTTTATTGATGTAAAGGCACTTCGATATTTTCTTTTTCAAAAAGTTGAAAAAACTATAGCATTCATCACTGAAAATCGTTTTATATTACCTGGTGGAAAAGAAACCTTTTTTTCGGAGGAGCATGATTTTTAAATGTCATAATTGTTCCGCTGGGTTATTCTGGATATTTTACAAAAAAATGTTAAACAAATTTTACGTTTAGGAAGGAGAAAATTGTTTACGAAATTAAACCATTTTAGATCAATCTATCAAGTGCATCAATCTCACTGGAGCAACATATACTTCTTAAGTCGTTTTATTTTCTAAACCATCGGTTCTCAATTGGCGTGATTCAACGATGTTATGCTATTCAGTATATACATGGAACTGGACATCTTGATCTGGCGTCAAATGAGCAAAGAAAAGGTGTGACAAAGGTTTCCCTTTGATTATATTGCATATGAAGCAATGACTCCTCATGCTATTTCCTTTCTTACACTCTCTTTCTCACTTGGCGTAATTCAATGTTTTTCTGGGAGTCAGCAAGATTTGGGCCAAGGACATTAGGATTTGGGATCGAGAGAGCACAGAAAAAATGTGAAGATGTTTCCCTTTGAAAGTATCACAAAATAAGCATGGACTTCGGAAAGTATCTCTGAAAAAGCGTGTCACTTTCTGTTCATGTTGATTATTTTGTAATTAGAAATTATACTATTCTCATAAGGTTTAATCCTGAAATGCTTCAAGATCATTTTTTCTTTGTTAACCTGCTTCTTTCTATTGGTGTGAGTGCATTTCAAAAATTTCTGCTCAAATTTTCACTGGAGAAAATTGCTTTAATTCGAGTACAAAGGATAGAATTGGTCTATTTGTTTCCATTCTTTGAACGCTAATCAGTAAAAAAACTTTTGCCACTATGGTATTCAGCTTTTCTGCATAAAATTTGACCCAAAATTGTCAACTTAAGGTATACAAAGCATATTTTAAGAAAATAGATCATATCTAACTAAAAAATGAAGTATATCAGAAGTACACCAAGTGATTCATCTTTATTCAATGGGCGCGATTCTATGTTGTTGTTGTATTCAGTAATTTTTGGAAGTGGACATTGTGATTTGTGGTCAAATGAGCAACGAAAGGATGTGTAACAAGTTTTCTTTTTGAACAAGTGTAATGTTTGAAAACCTATAGATTTAATTAATAAAAATTGTCCTATACAAACTAGCAAAAAATGATGCTTTTGGAAGAACAAAATTTTGAAATGTCATACCTATTTCGCCGGGGAACTATGCATATTTTACAAAAGATTATACGTGAAAGAACCTGTAATTTTACAGAAGAACAAAATCGAATTGTATTAAAGCAATTTTTTAAGTACATGAAACACTAGAGAAGAATGCCTAATTTTGAGGACGATGTATAGAATTATTCTATTTGTTTCCATATTTAAAAGGAAAACAAAATTGTCATTATGGTATATTTTAAACTTTCCTTCATCGATTTTAAATAAGTCAACCAAAAAGCAAATCAGAATTATATCGGATGACCATCTATTCTCAATGGGCGTAATTCTACGTTGTTATAATGTCGCTTTTGAAAAAAAAACACAGCTGAAGCGAAAACTTCTTTTGAGTTTTTAGTTTCTGACACAGCTTTTATCAAATGACAAAACTTAACATTTTTATGGGAGTCAAAAGCTTGAGGACGTCATCTTTGTGATTTTGGGTCAAATGATCACAGGAAAGATGTGAAAATTTAATAAATTTTACCTTTTGAAAGCACCACAGAATAAGCCAGGACTTCTGAAAGTATCTGAGAAGAAGCGTGTGGCTTTATGTTTGTTACTTTGTAACTATAAATCATGTTTATCTCATCAGGATTAATCATATGAGTTGCTTCAAGGCCATTTTTTCTTCGTTAACCCGCTTTTCTCTGTTGATGTAAATGCACTTCGGATCTTGTTTTTGAAAAAAGTTGAAAAACTATAGCATTCATCAGTAGAAGTCGTATTATATTACCTGGTGAAAAAGAAACCTTACTTTTGGAGGAGCATGATTTTTAAATGTCATAACTATTGCACTGGGATACTCTGTTTATTTTACAAAAAAAATGTTAAAGAAATTTTTACGTTTTGGAAGGAGAAAATCGTTTACAGAATCAAATCGTTTTAGGTCAATCTATCTAGTGCATCAATCTCACTGGAGCAACATAGACCTCTCAAGTCTTTTTCCTTTCTGAACCATCTGTTCTCAATTGGCGTCTGAACCAAATGAAAAGGTGTTAAAAAAATTTTCCCTTTGATTATATTGCATATGAAGCACTGACTCCTCATGCTTTTTCTTTTCTGACACTCTCTTTCTCACTTGGCGTAATTCATTGTTTTTCTGGGAGTCAGTAAGATTTGGGCCGAGGACATTGGGATTTGGGATCGAAAGAGCACAGAAAAAATGTGAATCGGTTTCCCTTTGAAAGTATCGCAGAATAAGCATGGAATTCTGAAAGCATCTCAGACGAAGCGTGTCGCTTTCTACTCATGTTCATTAATATGTAATTAGAAATTATACTAATCTTGTAAGGTTTAATCTTGAATTGCTTCAAGATCACTTTTTCTTTGTTAACCTGCTTTTTCTATTGGTGTGAGCGCATTTCGCAAATTTTTCATGAAAAGAAGTCACCTATAAGTTCTGCTAGAAAAGATTGTCTTATAAAACCTGGCGAAAAACTTTGCTTTTGGAGAAGCATAATTTTGTATTGTAAAACCCATTTAGATGGGAAAAGCTGGATATTTTACTAAAGATAATACGTGATAAAACCTGTAACTTTGCAAAAGGAGTACAAAATCAAATCATATTGAAAGGTTATACATAATATTTTATTAAAGAATCTATGAACGGATGATTTAAGCAATAATAAGTAAACAAACATTGGAACAGTTTGGCAACAGCATACCAAGTTGCTTCATTAACTGAAGAAAAACACGAATCCCAATGTACTGAAACAAATTTAATTATATAGATTGTCATTATTTGAAAACGCAGTTCTTTAGATGCAAAAGTAAAGCGTTAAAATTCATATAAAAATCAATCAACGAGATTAACGTCTTAAAAAAGAAAATGTAAAACTTGATTTAAAATAAAGCAATTTTTCAAGTTCATGAATCAGTAAAGAAAAATGCTTAATTTTGAGTACGATGTCCGGAATTATTCTATTTGTTTACATCTTTAAAAGGAAAACGAAATTGTCATTATGGTATATTTTAAACATTTCTTCATCAATTTTAAAAAATGCCAACCAAAAAGCAAATCAGAATTATGTCAGATGATTATCTTTTCTCAAGGGGCGTAATTCTACGTTGTTATAATATTCACTATTTTTTGGAAGTGGATATTCTGATCTGATGCCAAATGAGCAGAGATAATTAGTGGAAAAAAAAATTTCTACTGAAAATAACACAGTTGAAGCATAAACTTCTCTTGAGTTTTTAGTTTTTGAAACAGTTTTTCTCAGATGACGTAATTTAATTTTTTTATGAGATTCAAAACCCTGGGGACGTGATATTTGTGAATTTGGGTCAAATGATTACAGGAAACGTGTGAAAATTTAATAAATTTTACCCTTTGAATGCACCACAGAATAAGCCTGGAATTCTGAAAGTATCTGAGAAGAAGCGTGTGGCTTTATGTCCGTTACTTTGTAACTAGAAATCATGCTTATCTCATCAGAATTAATCCTGAGTTGCTTCATGGTCATTTTTCATCGTTAACCCGCTTCTTTTCTCTAATGATATGAATGCACTTCGGATGTTCTTTTTGAAGAAAAATGAAAAATCTATTGCTTTCATCAGTAAAAGTTGTCTTATTTTACTTGGTGAAAAAAAACCTTATTTTTGGAGGAGCATGATTTTTAAATGTCATAACTATTCCACTGGGATACTCTGCTTATTTTACAAAAAAATGTTAAAAACAGTTTTACGTTTCGGAAGGAGAAAATTGTTTACGAAATCAATTCATTTTAGGTCAATCTATCAAGTGCATCAATCTTACTGGAGCAACATAGACTTCTCAAGTCTTTTTCCTTTCTGAACCATCTGTTCTCAACTGGCGTGATTCAACGATATTATGCTATTCAGTATTTAGTTGGAACTGGACATCAGGATCTGGCGTCGAATGAGCAAGAAAAGATTGTGAAAAAAGTTTCCCCTTGAATATATTACATATGAAGCACTGACTTCTCATGCTGTTTTCCTTTCTGACACTCTCTTTCTGACTAGGCGTAATGCAATGTTTTTCTGGGAGTCAGTAAGATTTGGGTCGAGGACATTGGGATTTCGGATGGAAAAAGCACAGAAAAATTGTGAATCGGTTTCCGTTTGAAAGTATCGCAGAATAAGCATGGACTTCTGAAAAGGTCTCCGAAGAAGCGTGTGGCTTTCTACTCATGTTCTTTAATTTGTAATTAGAAATTATACTAATCCTGTAAGGTTTAATCTTGAATTGCTTCAAGATCCCTTTTTCTTTGTTAACCTGCTTTTTCAATTGATGTGAGTGCATTTCGCAAACTTTTTTCGATAAGAAGTCAAAAACCTATAAGTTCTATCAGAAAAGATTGTCTTATAAAACCTGGCGAGAAACTTTGCTTTTGGAGAAACATAATTTGGCAATGTAGAACCCATTTAGATGGGAAAAGTTGGATATTTTACAAGACATATTACGTGATAAAACCTGTAACTTTGCAGAAGGAGTACAAAATCAAATCATATTGAAAGGTTATATAAATGATTTTGTGAACTATTATATGAATGTTAATTTTGAACGATAATCAGTGAACAAACATTGGAACAAATTGGCAAAGGCATACCAAGTTGCTTCATTAACTGAAGAAAAACACGAATCCCAAAGTACTGAAACAAAAATAATTATATGGATTGTATATATTTGAAAACGCAGTTTTTTAGATGCAAAAGAAGCGGTCAAAATCATATAAAAAGTAACCAGCGAGACAAAATGACTTAAAACAAAAAGTGAAACTCGATTTAAAATAGAGCAATTTTTCAAGTACATGGATCACTGGAGAAAAATGTTTGATTTTGAGTACGATGGATAGAATTAATCTAGTTGTTTCCATCTTTAAAAGAAAAACGAAATTGTCATCCTGGTATATTTTAAACTTTCCTGCATCAGTTTCAAAAAATGTCAACCAAACAGCAAATCAGAAGTATATCAGATGGCCATCTGTTCTCAATGTGTGTAATTCTACGTTTTTATAGTGTTCAGTTTGTTTTTGTAAGTGGAAATTCTGCTCTGGTCTCACATGAGCAGAGAATTTTTATGGAAAAAGTTGAAACACAGTTGAAGCATAAAATTCTCTTGAGTTTTTAGTTTCCGACACAGCTTTTCTCAGATGACGTAATTTAACGTTTTTTTGAGATTCAAAACTTGGGGACGTGATCTTTGTGATTTTGGGTCAAATGATCACAGGAAAGATGTGAAAATTTAATAAATTTTACCCTTTGAATGCACCAAAGAATAAGCAAGGACTTCTGAAGGTATCTGACAAGAAACGTGTGGAGTTATGTTTGCTATCTCATCAGTATTATTCCTGAGTTGCTTCAAGGTCATTTTTCATCGTTAACCCGCTTTTCTCTTTTGATGTAAATGCACTTCGGATTTTCTATTTGGAAAAAGTTGAAAAACTATAGCTTTCATCTGTAAAAGTTGTCTTATATTACCTGGTGAAAAAAACCTTATTTTTGGAGGAGCATGATTTTTATATGTCATAACTATTGCGCGGGGATACTCTGCTCATTTTACAAAAAAATGTTAAAAATATTCTTACGTTTTGGAAGGAGAAAACCGTTTACGAAATCAAATCATTTTAGGTCAAGCTATCAAGTGCATCAATCTCACTGGAGCAACATATACTTCTTAAGTCGTCTTATTTTCTAAACCATCGGTTCTCAATTGGCGTGTTTCAACGATGTTATGCTATTCAGTATATATTTGGAACTGGAGATCGTGATCTGGCGTCAAATGAGCAAAGAAAGCTCGCAAAAAAGTTTCCCTTTGAATACATTACATATGAAGCACTGACTTCTCATGCTGTTTTCCTTTCTGACACTCTCTTTCTCACTTGGCGTAATTCAATGTTTTTCTGGGAGTCAGTAAGATTTGGGTCGAGGACATTGGGATTTGGGATCGAAAGAGCACAGAAAAAAAGTGAAAATGTTTCCCTTTGAAAGTATCACAGAATAAGCATGGACTTCTGGAAGTATCTCAGAAGAAGCGTGTGGCTTTCTGTTCAAGTTCATTGATTTGTAATAAGAAATTATACTCATATTTTAAGGTTTTATCCTGAATTGCTTCAATATCACTTTTTTTGTTAACCTGCTTTTTTCTATTGGTGTGAGTGCATTTCGCAAAATTTTTTTGAAAAGAAGTCGAAAACCTGTGTGTGCTATTAGAAAAGATCGTCTTATAAAACCTGGCGAAAATTTTTGATTTTGGAGTAACATAGTTTTGAAATGTAAAACCCATTTAGTTCGGAAAATCTGCATATTTTACAAAAGATAATACGTGATAAAACCTGTAACTTTGCAAAAGGAGTACAAAATCAAATCATATTGAAAGGTTATAAATATGATTTTATGAAAAATTCTATGAAAGAATGATTTAAACAATACTTAGTACACAAACATTGGAACAGTTTGGCAAAAGCATACCAAGTTGCTTCATTAACTGACGAAAAACACGAATCCCAAAGTACTGAAACAAATTTAATTATATGGATTGTCTTTATTTGAAAACGCAGTTTTTCAAAATAAAGCAATTTTTCAAGTACATGAATCACTAGAGAAAAAGGCTTAGTTTTGAGTACGATGTACAGAATTATTTTATTTGTTTCCATCTATAAAAGGAAAACGAAAATGTCATTATGGTATATTTTAAACATTTCTTCATCAATTTTAAAAAATGCCAACCAAACAGCAAATCAGAATTGTGTCAGATGATTATCTTTTCTCAATGGTCGTAATTCTACGTTGTTATAATATTCTCTATTTTTTGTAAGTGGATATTCTGATCTGTTGCCAAATGAGCACAGATAATTAGTGGAAAAAGTTTTTCTTTTGAAAATATCACAGTTGAAGCATAAACTTCTCTTGAGTTTTTAGTTTCTGGCACAGCTTTTCTCAGCTGACGTAATTTAACGTTTTTATGAGATTCAAAACCTTGGGGACGTGGTCTTTATGATTTTGGGTCCACTGAAAAGGCACTGAAAAAGCTCTTTGAAAGCAAAACAGAATAGCAGACTTCTGAAAGTATCTGAGAAGAAGCGTGTGTCTTTATGTTTGTTACTTTGTAACTAGAAATCATGCTTATCTCATCAGGATTATTTCTGAGTTGATGCAAGATGATTTTTTTTTCGTTAAACCGCTTTTCTCTACTGATGTAAATGCAGATTTTTTTTGATAGGGATACAAAAAAGCGTTAAAAAATCATTTACGTTTCAGGAAGAGAAAATCTTTTACGAAATCAAACCAATTTAAATCAATCTATCCAGTGCATCAATCTCACCGGAGCAAAATAGACTGCTCAAGTTTTTTTCTTTTCTGAACCATCTTCTCTCAATTGGCGTGATTCAACGATGTTATGCTAATCAGTATACATTTGAAACTGGGAGTCGTGATCTGGCGTCAAATGAGCAAAGGAATTGTGTGAAAGAAAAAAAAATTTTCATCTTGAATATATCACATATGAAGCACACTCTTTCTCATTTGGCGTAATTCGATAATTTTTTGGGAGTCAGTAAGATTTGGGGCGAGGGCATTGGGATTTGGGATCGAAAGAGCACAGAAAAAAGTGACAATTATTCTCTTTGAAAGAATCCCAGGTTAAGCATGGACTTCTGAATGTATCTCAGAACGAGTGTGTGGTTTTCTGTTCAAGTTCATTGATTTGTAATAAGAAATTATACTCATCTTGTAAAATTTAATCTTGAATTGCTTCAAGATCCCTTTTTCTTTGTTAACCTGCTTTTTCAATTGGTGTGAGTGCTTTTCGCAAACTTTTTTCGAAAAGAAGTCAAAAACCCATAAGTTCTATCAGAAAAGATTGTCTTATAAAAACTGGCGAGAAACTTTGCTTTTGGAGAAACATAATTTGGCAATGTAGAAGGAGAAAATTGTTTACGAAATCAGATCATTTTAGGTCAATCTATCAAGTGCATCAATCTCACTGGAGCAATATAGACTTCTCAAGTCTTTTTCTTTTCTGAAGCATCTGTTCTCATTTGGCGTGATTCAACGATGTTATGATTATCAGTATACATTTGGAACTGGACATCGTGATCTGGCGTCAAATGAGCAAAGAAAGCTTGTGAAAAAAGTTTCCCTTTGAATACATTGCAAATGAAGCACTGACTTCTCATGGTGTTTTCCTTTCTGACACACTCTTTCTCACTTGGTGTAATTCAATGTTTTTCTCTATGGGGTTCAGTATGTTTTCGGGCGAGGACATTGGGATTTGGGATCGAAAGAGCACAGAAAAAAAGTGAAAATGTTTCCCTTTGAAAGTATCACAGAATAAGCATGGACTTCTGGAAGTATCTCAGGAGAAGCGTGTGGCTTTCTGTTCAAGTTCATTGATTTGTAATAAGAAATTATACTCATATTTTAAGGTTTTATCCTGAATTGCTTCAATATCACTTTTTTTTGTTAACCTGCTTTTTTCTATTGGTGTGAGTGCATTTCGCTAACTTTTTTTGAAAAGAAGTCGAAAACCTACTGGTTCTATTAGAAAAGATCGTATTATAAGACCTGGCAGAAGACTTTGCTTTTGGAGAAACATAATTTTGAAATGTAAAACTCATTGACATGGGGAAATCTGCACATTTTACAAAAGATAATACGTGATAAAACCTGTTATTTTGCAGAAGGAGTACGAAATCAAATCAAATTGAAAGAATTTTTAAATGATTTTATGAAAGAGTATATGAATGATTTTAAACAATAATTAGTAAACAAACATCGGAACAATTTGGCAAAAGCACGCCAAGTTGTTTCATTAACTGGAGAAAAACACGAATCCCAATTTACTGAAACAAATTTAATTATGTGGATTGTCTTTATTTGAAAACGCTATTTTTTAGATGCAAAAACAAAGGGTAAAATTCATATAAAAAGTAACCAGCGAGACGTAATGACTTAAAACAAAAAGTGAAACTCGATTTAAAATAGAGCAATTTTTCAAGTACATGGATCACTGGAGAAAAATGTTTGATTTTGAGTACGATGGATAGAATTAATCTAGTTGTTTCCATCTTTAAAAGAAAAACGAAATGGTCATCCTGGTATATTTTAAACTTTCCTGCATCAGTTTCAAAAAATGTCAACCAAACAGCAAATCAGAAGTATATCAGATGGCCATCTGTTCTCAATGTGTGTATTTCTACGTTGTTATAATGTTCAGTATGTTTTTGTAAGTGGAAATTCTGCTCTGGTCTCAAATGAGCAGAGAATTTTTATGGAAAATTTAATAAATTTTACTCTTGGAATGCACCAAATTTAATAAATTTTACCCTTTGAATGCACCACAGAATAAGCCAGGACTTCTGAAAGTATCTGAGAAGAAGCGTGTTGCTTTATGTCCGTTACATTGTAACTAGAAATCATGGTTATCTGATCAGGATTAATGCTGAGTTGCTTCAAAATCATTTTTTCTTTGGTAACCCGCTTTTCTCTATTGATGTAAAAGCACTTCGGATTTTCTTTTTGAAAAAAGTTGAAAAAGTATAGCTTTCATCTGTAAAAGTTGTCTTATATTACCTGGTGAAAAAACCTTATTTTTGGAGGAGCATGATTTTTAAATGTCATAACTATTGCGCTGGGATACTGTGCTTGTTATACAAAAAAAAATTTAAAATTATTTTACGTTTAGGAAGGAGAAAATCGTTTACGACATCAAATCATTTTAGGTCAAACTATCAAGTGCATCAATCTCACTGGAGCAACATAGACTTCTCAAGTCTTTTTCTTTTCTGAAGCATCTGTTCTCATTTGGCTTGATTCAACGATGTTATGATTATCAGTATACATTTGGAACTGGACATCGTGATCTGGCGTCAAATGAGCAAAGAAAGCTTGTGAAAAAAGTTTCCCTTTGAATACATTGCAAATGAAGCACTGACTTCTCATGCCGTTTTCCTTTCTGACACACACTTTCTCACTTGGTGTAATTCAATGTTTTTCTGTATGGGAGTCAGTATGATTTCGGGCGAGGACATTGGGATTTGGGATCGAAAGAGCACAGAAAAAAAGTGAAAATGTTTCCCTTTGAAAGTATCACAGAATAAGCATGGACTTCTGGAAGTATCTCAGGAGAAGCGTGTGGCTTTCTGTTCAAGTTCATTGAATTGTAATAAGAAAATATACTCATCTTTTAAGGTTTTATCCTGAATTGCTTCAATATCACTTTTTTTGTTTACCTGCTTTTTTCTATTAGTGTGAGTGCATTTCGAAAAATTTTTTTGAAAAGAAGTCGAAAACCTGTATGTGCTATTAGAAAAGATCGTCTATTAAAACCTGGCGAAAATGTTTGATTTTGGAGTAACATTGTTTTGAAATGTTAAACCCATTTAGATCGGAAAATCTGCATATTTTACAAAAGATAATACGTGATAAAACCTGTAACTTTGCAGAAGGAGTACGAAATCATACCATATTGAAAGATTATATAAATGATTTTATGAAGGATTTTCTGATTGATTTTATGAAAAATTTTATGAATGATTTTAAACAATAATTAGTAGACAAACAATGGAACAGTTTGGTAACAGCATACCATGTTGCTTCATTAACTGAAGAAAAACACGAATCCCAAAGTACTGAAACAAATTTAATTATATCGATTGTCTTTATTTGAAGACACATTTTTTAGATGCAAAAATAAAGCGGTAATATTCATAAAAAAAGTAATCAGCGAGATTAAGTGACTTAAAACAAAAGTAAAACTCGATTTAAAATAAATGGATGCATATTTACCCAAAAAATTTGCAACTCTTATGTTATTATCAACTTTTTGTTATAAACTTTTTATGGCCTCTAAAAACAGACAAAAGTCTTTTTTCTTTCTGAACCATCTGTTCTCAACTGGTGTGTTTCAACGATGCTATGCTATTCAGTATATATTTGGAACTGGACATCGTGATCTGGCGTCAAATGAGCTAAGAAAGCTTGCGAAAAAAAGTTTCCCTTTGAATACATTACATATGAAGCACTGACTTCTCATGCTGTTTTCCTCTCTGACACTCTCTTTCTCACTTGGCGTAATTCAATGTTTTTTTGTGAGTCAGTAAGATTTGGGTCGAGGACATTGGGATTTGGGATCGAAAGAGCACAGAAAATATGTGAAATTGTTTCCCTTGGAAAGTATCGCAGGCTAAGCATGGACTTCTGAAAGTATCTCAGAAGAAGGGTGTGGCTTTCTATTCATGTACATTAATTTGTAATTAGAAATTATACTCATCTTGTAGGTTTTAATCTTGAATTGCTTCAAGATCCCTTTTTCTTTGTTAACCTGCTTTTTCAATTGGTGTGAGTGCATTTCGCAAACTTTTTTTCGAAAAGAAGTCAAAAACCTATAAGTTCTATCAGAAAAGGTTGTCTTATAAAACCTGGCGAGAAATTTGCTTTTGGAGAAAAATAATTTGGCAATGTAGAACCCATTTAGATGGGAAAAGTTTGATATTTTAAACGAGATAATACGTGATGAAACCTGTAACTTTGCAGAAGGAGTACAAATTCAAATCATATTGAAAGGTTATATAAATGATTTTTTGAAAGATTATATGAATGATTTTAAACAATTATTAGTACACAAACATTGGAACAGTTTGGCAAAAGCATACCAAGTTGCTTCATTAATTGAAGAAAAACACGAATCCCAAAGTACTGAAACAAATTTAATTATATGGATTGTCTTTATTTGAAAACGCAGTTTTTTAAAATAAAGCAATTTTTCAAGTACATGAATCACCAGAGAAAAATGCTTAGTTTTGAGTACGATGTACAGAATTGTTCTATTTGTTTCCATCTTTAAAAGGAAAACGAAAATGTCATTATGGTATATTTTAAACTTTCCGTCATCAATTTTAAAAAATGCCAACCAAACAGCAAATCAGAATTATATCAGATGACCATCTTTTCTCAATGGGCGTAATTCTACGTTGTTATAATGTTCACTACTTTTTTGTTAGTGGATATACTGATCTGGTGTCAAATGAGCACAGAAATTTTGTGGGAAAAGTTTTTTTTTGAAAATAACACAGTTGAAGCATAAACTTCTCTCGAGTTTTTAGTTTCTGACACAGTTTTTCTCAGTTGACGTATTTTAACGTTTTTATGAGATTCAAAACCTTGGGGACGTGGTCTTTATGATTTTGGCTCCACTGAAAAAGCACTGAAAAAGCCCTTAGAAAGCAAAACAGAATAGCAGATTTCTGAAAGTATCTGAGAAGAAGCGTGTGGCTTTGTAACTAGAAATCATGCTTATCTCATCAGGATTATTTCTGAGTTGATTCAAGATGATTTTTTTTCGTTAAACCGCTTTTCTCTACTGATGTAAATGCAGATTTTTTTGATAGGGATACAAAAAAGCGTTAAAAAATCATTTACGTTTCAGGAAGAGAAGATCGTTTACGAAATCAAACCAATTTAAATCAATCTATCCAGTGCATCAATCTCACCAGAGCAAAATAGACTTCTCAAGTTTTTTTTCCTTTCTGAACCATCTTCTTTCAATTGGCGTGATTCAACGATGTTATGCTAATCAGTATACATTTGGAACTGGGAATCGTGATCTGGCGTCAAATGAGCAAAGAAATTGTGTGAAAGAAGAAAAACTTTCATCTTGAATATATCACATATGAAGCACTGACTTGTCATGCTGTTTTCTTTTCTGACACACTCTTTCTCATTCGGTGTAATTCGATAATTTTCTGGGAAGCAGTAAGATTTGGGGCGAGGGCATTGGGATTTGGGATCGAAAGAGCACATAAAAAAGTGACAATTAATCTCTTTGAAAGTATCCCAGGTTAAGCATGGACTTCTGAAAGTATCTCAGAAGAAGCTTATGGCTTTCTGTTCATGTTCATTAATTTGTAATTAGAAATTATACTCATCTTGTAAGGTTTAATCTTGAATTGCTTCAAGATCCCTTTTTCTTTGTTAACCTGCTTTTTCAATTGGTGTGAGTGCTTTTCGCAAACTTTTTTCGAAAAGAAGTCAAAAACCCATAAGTTCTATCAGAAAAGATTGTCTCATAATACCTGGCGAGAGACTTTAATTTTGGAGAAACATAATTTTTGAAATGTAAAACTCATTTAAATGGGAAAATCTGCACATTTTACAAAAGATAATACGTGATAAAACCTGTTATTTTGCAGAAGGAGTACGAAATTGAATAAAATTGAAAGAATTTTTAAATGATTTTATTAAAGATTATATGAATGATTTTAAACAATAATTAGTAAACAAGCATTGGAACAATTTGGCAAAAGCACGCCAAGTTGTTTCATTAACTGAAGAAAAACACGAATCCCAATTTACTGAAACAAATTTAATTAAGTGGATTGTCTTTATTTGTAAACGCTGTTTTTTAGATGCAAAAACAAAACGGTAAAATTCATATAAAAAGTAACCAGCGAGACTAAATGACTTAAAACAAAAAGTGAAACTCGATTTAAAATAGAGCGATTTTTCAAGTACATGAATCACTAGAGAAAAATGCTTGATTTTGAGTACGATGGATAGAATTAATCTAGTTGTTTCCATCTTTAAAAGAAAAACGAAATTGTCATCCTGGTTTATTTTAAACTTTCCTGCATCAGTTTCAAAAAATGTCAACCAAACAGCAAATCAGAAGTATATCAGATGTCCATCTGTTCTCAATGTGTGTAATTCTACGTTGTTATAATGTTCAGTATGTTTTTTTAAGTGGAAATTCTGCTCTGGTCTCAAATGAGGAGAGAATTTTTATGGAAATATTTTCCTTTTGAAAAAAACAGTTAAAGCATAAACTTCTCTTGAGTTTTTAGTTTCTGACAAAGCTATTCTCATATGACGTAATTTAACGTTTTAATGAGATTCAAAGAATTGGGGACGTGGTCTTTGTGATTTTGGGTCAAATGATCACAGGAAAGATTTGAAAATTTAATAAATTTTACCCTTTGAATGCACCACAGAATAAGCCAGGACTTCTGAAAGTATCTGAGAAGAAGCGTGTGGCTTTATGTCCGTTACATTGTAACTAGAAATCATGGTTATCTGATCAGGATTAATGCTGAGTTGCTTCAAAATCATTTTTTCTTCGTTAACCCGCTTTTCTCTATTGATGTAAAAGCACTTCGGATTTTCTTTTTGAAAAAAGTTGAAAAACTATAGCTTTCATCTGTAAAAAGTGTCTTATATTACCTGGTGAAAAAACCTTATTTTTGGAGGAGCATGATCTTTAAATGTCATAACTATTGCGCTGGGATACTCTGCTTATTTTACAAAAAAAATTTTAAAAATATTTTACGTTTAGGAAGGAGAAAACCGTTTACGAAATCAAATCTTTTTAGGTCAAACTATCAAGTGCATCAATCTCACTGGAGCAATATAGACTTCTCAAGTCTTTTTCTTTTCTGAAGCATGTGTTCTCATTTGGCGTGATTCAACGATGTTATGATTATCAGTATACATTTGGAACTGGACATCGTGATCTGGCGTCAAATGAGCAAAGAAAGCTTGTGAAAAAAAGTTTCCCTTTGAATACATTGCAAATGAAGCACTGACTTCTCATGCTGTTTTCCTTTCTGACACACTCTTTCTCACTTGGTGTAATTCAATGTTTTTCTGTATGGGAGTCAGTATGATTTCGGGCGAGGACATTGGGATTTGGGATCGAAAGAGCACAGAAAAAAAGTGAAAATGTTTCCCTTTGAAAGTATCACAGAATAAGCATGGACTTCTGGAAGTATCTCAGGAGAAGCGTGTGGCTTTCTGTTCAAGTTCATTGATTTGTAATAAGAAATTATACTCATCTTTTAAGGTATTATCCTGAATTGCTTCAATATCACTTTTTTTTGTTTACCTGCTTTTTTCTATTGGAAAATTTTTTTTGAAAAGAAGTCGAAAACCTGTATTTGCTATTAAAAAAGATCGTCTTATAAAACCTGGCGAAAATTTTTGATTTTGGAGTAACATAGTTTTGAAATGTAAAACCCATTTAGATCGGAAAATCTGCATATTTTACAAAAGATAACACGTGATAAAACCTGTAACTTTGCAGAAGGAGTACGAAATCATACCATATTGAAAGATTATATAAATGATTTTATGAAGGATTTTCTGATTGATTTTATGAAAGATTTTATGAATAATTTTAAACAATAATTAGTAAACAAACATTGGAACAGTTTGGTAACAGCATACCAAGTTGCTTCATTAACTGAAGAAAAACACGAATCCCAAAGTACTCAAACAAATTTAATTAGATGGATTGTCTTTATTTGAAAACACCATTTTTAGATGCTAAAATTAAACGGTAAAATTCATATAAAAAGTAATCAGCGAGATTAAGTGCCTTAAAACAAAAATTGAAACTCGATTTAAAATAACTGGGTGCAAATTCACCCAAAAATCTTGCAACTCTTATGTTATTATCAACTTTTTGATATAAACTTTTTATGGCCTCTAAAAACAGACAAAAGTCTTTTTCCTTTCTGAACCATCTGTTCTCAACTGGCGTGTTTCAACGTTGCTATGCTATTCAGTATATATTTGGAACTGGACATCGTGATCTGGCGTCAAATGAGCTAAGAAATCTTGCGAAAAAAAGTTTCCCTTTGAATACATTACATATGAAGCACTGACTTCTCATGCTGTTTTCCTCTCTGACACTCTCTTTCTCACTTGGTGTAATTCAATGTTTTTTTGGGAGTCAGTAAGATTTGGGTCGAGGACATTGGGATTTGGGATCGAAAGAGCACAGAAGAAAAGTGAAATTGTTTCCCTTGGAAAGTATCGCAGACTAAGCATGGACTTCTGAAAGTATCTCAGAAGAAGGGTGTGGCTTTCTATTCATGTTCATTAATTTGTAATTAGAAGTTATACTCATCTTGTAGGTTTTAATCTTGAATTGCTTCAAGATCCCGTTTTCTTTGTTAACCTGCTTTTTCAATTGGTGTGAGTGCATTTCGCAAACTTTTTTCGATAAGAAGTCAAAAACCTATAAGTTCTATCAGAAAAGATTGTCTTATAAAACCTGGCGAGAAACTTTGCTTTTGGAGAAACATAATTTGGCAATGTAGAACCCATTTAGATGGGAAAAGTTGGATATTTTACAAGATATATTACGTGATAAAACCTGTAACTTTGCAGAAGGAGTACAAAATCAAATCATATTGAAAGGTTATATAAATGATTTTAAACAATAATTAGTAAACAAACATTGGAACAGTTTGGTAACAGCATACCAAGTTGCTTCATTAACTGAAGAAAAACACGAATCCCAAAGTACTGAAACAAATTTAATTATATGGATTGTCTTTATTTGAAAACACAGTTTTTAGATGCAAAAATAAAACGGTAAATTTCATATAAAAAGTAATCAGCGAGATTAAGTGACTTAAAACAAAAATTGAAACTCGATTTAAAATAACTGGGTGCGAATTCACCCAAAAATCTTGCAACTCTTATGTTATTATCAACTTTTTGATATAAACTTTTTATGGCCTCTAAAAACAGACAAAAGTCTTTTTCGTTTCTGAACCATCTGTTCTCAACTGGTGTGTTTCAACGTTGCTATGCTATTCAGTATATATTTGGAACTGGACATCGTGATCTGGCGTCAAATGAGCTAAGAAAGCTTGCGAAAAAAAGTTTCCCTTTGAATACATTACATATGAAGCACTGACTTCTCATGCTGTTTTCCTCTCTGACACTCTCTTTCTCACTTGGCGTAGTTCAATGTTTTTTTGGGAGTCAGTAAGATTTGGGTCGAGGACATTGGGATTTGGGATCGAAAGAGCACAGAAAAAAAGTGAAATTGTTTCCCTTGGAAAGTATCGCAGACTAAGCATGGACTTCTGAAAGTATCTCAGAAGAAGGGTGTGGCTTTCTATTCATGTTCATTAATTTGTAATTAGAAATTATACTCATCTTGTTGGTTTTAATCTTGAATTGCTTCAAGATCCCGTTTTCTTTGTTAACCTGCTTTTTCAATTGGTGTGAGTGCATTTCGCAAACTTTTTTCGATAAGAAGTCAAAAACCTATAAGTTCTATCAGAAAAGATTGTCTTATAAAACCTGGCGAGAAACTTTGCTTTTGGAGAAACATAATTTGGCAATGTAGAACCCATTTAGATGGGAAAAGTTGGATATTTTACAAGAGATATTACGTCATAAAACCTGTAACTTTGCAGAAGGAGTACAAAATCAAATCATATTGAAAGGTTATATAAATGATTTTTTGAAAGATTATATGAATGATTTTAAACAATAATTAGTAAACAAACATTGGAACAGTTTGGTAACAGCATACCAAGTTGCTTCATTTACTGAAGAAAAACACGAATCCCAAAGTACTGAAACAAATTTAATTATATGGATTGTCTTTATTTGAAAACACAGTTTTTAGATGCAAAAATAAAACGGTAAATTTCATATAAAAAGTAATCAGCGAGATTAAGTGACTTAAAACAAAAATTGAAACTCGATTTAAAATAACTGGATGCAAATTCACCCAAAAATCTTGCAACTCTTATGTTATTATCAACTTTTTGATATAAACTTTTTATGGCCTCTAAAACAGACAAAAGTCTTTTTCCTTTCTGAACCATCTGTTCTCAGCTGGTGTGTTTCAACGATGCTATGCTATTCAGTATATATTTGGAACTGGACATCGTGATCTGGCGTCAAATGAGCTAAGAAAGCTTGCGAAAAAAAGTTTCCCTTTGAATACATTACATATGAAGCACTGACTTCTCATGCTGTTTTCCTCTCTGACACTCTCTTTCTCACTTGGCGTAATTAAATGTTTTTTTGGGAGTCAGTAAGATATGGGTCGAGGACATTGGGATTTGGGATCGAAAGAGCACAGAAAAAAAGTGAAATTGTTTCCCTTGGAAAGTATCGCAGACTAAGCATGGACTTCTGAAAGTATCTCAGAAGAAGGGTGTTGCTTTCTATTCATGTTCATTAATTTGTAATTAGAAATTATACTCATCTTGTAGGTTTTAATCTTGAATTGCTTCAAGATCTCTTTTTCTTTGTTAACCTGCTTTTTCAATTGGTGTGAGTGCATTTCGCAAAATTTTTCGATAAGAAGTCAAAAACCTATAAGTTCTATCAGAAAAGATTGTCTTATAAAACCTGGCGAGAAACTTTGCTTTTGGAGAAACATAATTTGGCAATGTACAATCCATTTAGATGGGACAAGTTGGATATTTTACAAGAGATATTACGTCATAAAACCTGTAACTTTGCAGAAGGAGTACAAAATCAAATCATATTGAAAGGTTATATAAATGATTTTTTGAAAGATTATATGAATGATTTTAAACAATAATTAGTAAACAAACATTGGAACAGTTTGGTAACAGCATACCAAGTTGCTTCATTAACTGAAGAAAAACACGAATCCCAAAGTACTGAAACAAATTTAATTATATGGATTGTCTTTATTTGAAAACACAGTTTTTAGATGCAAAAATAAAACGGTAAATTTCATATAAAAAGTAATCAGCGAGATTAAGTGACTTAAAACAAAAATTGAAACTCAATTTAAAATAACTGGATGCAAATTCACCCAAAAATCTTGCAACTCTTATGTTATTATCAACTTTTTGATATAAACTTTTTATGGCCTCTAAAAACAGACAAAAATTACGTCATGATTTGCAGATATATTTTATTGTTAAGTCCCATGTTTTCAATCTCTTATTGAAATTTCTTGTTTATTTTGTTATATTCAGCGAAAGGGGTAGGAAAATATTGGAGCGATTGATTTTCGACTTTTCCGATTTAATTCGCTAGGGAGAAGAATGTCTCAACTGAAGAAGTAAACAGTAATGAGAAAAGGAAACAGAACAAGACAACTTTTTATAAGACCAAGTTGCATCAAATTTGTATATTTGCGTAAAATGTGGTCAACTTGTAAAAAATACAATGCATTTAATTTCACAAAAAATGGCACATCAATTTTTTTACGTAAAAAAGAATGTTGATAAGAGCGGCAAAGAAAGCGACATGTTTATCGAAAAAAATGTGTTCAGTTTTTTTCATGCTATTTTTCAAGAAAAAGTGGACAATAAAGCCAATTACTGTAACCCTAAGCAATAATACAAACGCTTTTTTCATGATCAGGCCTTATTTCTTCAACACACTGGAACTACAATAAGTTTTTTCGACTACTTCCCATATTTCTCATGAGTACGCGTAGTTTTTTGATATTTGGTTCTTGTGACTTGTGCTGTATTTTCTTCGTTACGTTGTAGCCTTACATCATGCTTATCTCGGCACGATCATGCCTGAAATTTTGTCATTTCAGTGGCCTTTTGTTTTTTGAACAAAATTTTCTATTGGCGTAAATCCACCTTGTTCTGGGCTCCAAAAAACTTTCGGACGGGTACAATGAGAGTTAAGGAAAACTGAAAACAAGAAAAAAATGAGAAGCTTTTAATCTTATCACTTCACAGAAACACTTTTGAATATTAGCACTTCATTTTGAGAACTAATAAATTTAGTTCCGAAAACTGAAAAGCAATAATAATCAAGATTTCATTTGAAAAGTTACGTTTATAAAATCTGGCGAGATTTTCGAAGTGTGCTCTACAAAATTTTATGCAAATTTTTGTAGAAATTTGTTTAGGATTGAAATCTGATTGGAGTCCAATTGGGTTGCATGTCAATTTCCGCCAATTCCATCAGAGGAAGACCAGTATCGATCAAAGAAAAAGGCGAATATGGGGTCTGCGAATAAATCTGGCAAGGACTAAAATCAGCGCATGATGATGGAATGACAAACTTGTTGTTGTTTGGGAAGCAAAAGAAACGTGGGGTGGGTACTTTTTTTTAAATGATTCTGCACAAAAATTGTCACAAACAAATTTGTGTTGATTGATAAAAGTTGAAAACCTGTCGACTAGATTGTTTAAATAAATAGGACATTTATAACAGCTGGTCAAAGCTATCGCTACAATCAGTGGTGCCTTGGGGGGCAAAAACTTTTATCTTGAAAAATATACCCGGAATGTGGATCCGAGTAAATAGAGCATTGAAATATATTTGGCACCTTCCGTCTGGCACCTAAATATTTCATGAAAAAATAGCTAAATATCGCTTACAAGATATTTTGATTTGTGTGTTATTTCAAGCCACTATATCATCGGTGGCAGCAAAGGTCCACGGCAGCAGCTCCAATGGTTGATATCAAAGAACCAGCTGATAGAGGCGAAGATATTATAATGAAAGACGAGAGAGGTCATTTAAAGCTTGTGGAATTTGTCAATGCATCATTTATAAAAATTTTAACTCAATTTTCTCTGAATTATCAAAAATTTCACTCTACTTTTCCTGATCTGAAGACGCTTGTCATCAAGGAGGAGGGAAATTCAATTGACATTTTTGACAATTCAAATGATTTTTACGGTTTGGTCTGACTCAATTCTCCTATAGTTGTCTGTAACTCCGCAGTAGCCGGTCCCCAGCCTGGATGAGAAAGGAGGAGGGAAACACACCCAGAACACACTGGAAAATCTCAAAAGATGGTTTTTTTTCAATCAACTTGAGATAATTTTCCGATAGTACTTCTGCTTTGAAAAGATGTTTAAAAGTGTACGGTGCAGACTTTAGCTCGCCTATGATAAAGTTTCTAGCTCGTCTGTGGGGCTGAAGGTGGCTCATCTATGTTCCAGAATTGGTGCGTCTATAGGGCAGTTTTTGGCTCGTCTGTGGGGCAGACTTTGGCTCGACCGTAACTACTTGGTGCGTTTATGTTTCTCGTTCAAAAAAATTCCTCGCCTGTGTATGTTTGAACGCACCGGACCCCCTGTGTGCGTTCAAAAATAATCTGCTTCATAAATGAGGACAAATGAAAACTTCGACCTGGCTAATGATCAAAGAGACATCATCGTAAAGTTGAAGGCGTTGTGGGTAAGGGACGCTCGAACTTCACCCGTGATCAGACGATTCCAGACGGAAATGAACTCTTATCATACCATCCCCAGATCGAAGTGAACTCTGATTAGTAATTTTTGTCTGGAAACAAACTGCGTGCATTTGAATTGGATCTGATCAGAGGTCACATCAGGATGGGACCTCAACTTTAGTTGTTTTAGAGTATAATAGGAAACAAACTTCTGAGTGGAAGCAAACACTCATTGAGGTAGAAACACTAGAGTAATAATGTTGAAGCAAAAAACGTTTTTTTCCAATTCAATTTTGTCAATGCAAACGTGCTGTGAGCAAAATTCCTGGTAAAAATGCGCCAGATAGACGGATGTGTCTCTCCAAAACTCACGCGCTGTGAAGACCTGAAAGTAGTTTCAATCGTGGGCGGGGAGGGGGTGGGTGATGTAAAATTAAATAGTGTTTCGAACCAAAATAGAAGCCAATGAGATCAAATTCTCACTTTTTAACAGTTTTTTTCCACACATCATCGTTTTGGTTTTAGTATCGCAGTCATTTTTGTTGCTATTTCTGCGCTGAAGGAACTTTAAGATGTTTTCACGGCCCCAGTTGACTTCGAATGGTTATCTTCCAAGATTTTCCAAGATTCTGGCAGAATCTTGCAAGACGATACATCGTCTTAAACGATTTTCTTCCAAAATCCAGCAAGATCTTGCAAGATAACCATTCGTCTCGCAAGAATCTTTCAAAAAAACCAGTCATCAATGTTCAAAACCAGTTATGCAAATAAAAGGAACATGATCGAACATGATAGGAAGGATACGAGAACGTTATTTCCTAACACTTTTTCTACGGTATGGTAAAGTTATGTAACGGAGAAAGCGTCAATCTTGTTTTTTGTCTGCGCAAATCAAAATATTAAGTAATAAAAGAAAAAATACATTGTTTTGCAATATAACAATTGTGAAATGCGAAAGAGTAAAAAAATTGATATTAACAAGTATTAATATCGACTACTTTAATATTTTCCCAAAAAAATTAATTTAAACGTGTAATTGTTGCAAAATAAAAAAAATATATATATGAAGGGTATGAGGGTTTTGAGTAGTTCTCTATTTGTGATAGAATTGCTCACCGAAACCGTAAAATTTTACTATTAGTTCCCTGAACTTATGTTGTTTTTATTAAAATACAGATGTCTGACGTAAATGTTGATTCCAATTTTCTCCCCGGGTCGAGGTTTGGTCAAAAAATGTAACATTAGCGGTGAATAGGGGTGAAAAAAACTTTCTTCACCGCAAAACGCCAGCATCTTTTGGCTTTGAATGCGGTGACTTTGTCACTTATTTCAATGCTATTTCCTGTGAATTTATGATAAGCGTTGAATTTAGCGAATATGAGTTGATTATTTGCAGGATTTGCGATTTTAACGATGAAATTTTTTTCACCGCTTCCTGGTAGCGCTGAAAGTTTTTTCAACGCATTCTGCTGGTAGCGGTTAAAAAATTCATTTCACCGTTTAAGCGGTAAATTTTTTTTTTCACCGCTTAAAAGTTTTTCTCACCGCATTCAACGCACTGAGCGCAAACCTTACACTTTTTATTCAAAATCACTGCAAATATTACATCTTTTAGTGCAAGATAACCATTCGTCTAGCACGATCTTGCAAGATAGCCCTTTTTTGCAAGAATCGTGCAAGATCTTGTAAGAGAACCATCTGGTGTCGACTAAAGGAGTTATTGTTAAAATGAATTCAAAACTGTTCCTGAAATCTTAATAGACATTTTGCACGTTGAAGCGTTTTCGAAAGTTTGTTAGGCAATAATCTTAATTCAGATATCATTGTGAAATTCTCGAGTTAGTGGAGGAAGCAGTAATTTACAGATAGCAAATTAATTTAGGCTTTCAAGACTTCACAAATAATACCAAGTTTGTATAATCCAAGATCCAGTTTAAACAGGTCGCACAGAATTTGTACAATAAATTATTTTTCAAGAGTTATCAGAAAAACGCTTTTCATGAGCTCTCAAATTCCGTTGCAAAAAGTAAAGTCATCTGTTTCAGATCGTTTAATTGTATGATTTTGATTGTGTGGTTTGGATTGT
Organism: Convolutriloba macropyga; assembly: GCF_964194025.1. NCBI lineage: Eukaryota > Metazoa > Xenacoelomorpha > Acoela > Convolutidae > Convolutriloba > Convolutriloba macropyga. Next base: position 89,832 of record NW_027452759.1, read on the forward strand.
GTGGTTTTGTTAAAAAATATTTTGAACTTGATAAGAGACCTGACTTCTTATTTAAATAATCACCTTTATATTAAAAATGGAACGGTAGCTCTTCCGATAAAGTAACTTGCATAGGTAATAAACTTGGGGCATTGAAATTGAGCAATCAGTTATTAATGTTCTTTGCTGCGCATAAAATCAGTTAAAGGCACATAAACTGAACACATCGTCGAGATATGTTCTGTTCAGTTTGAAATATTAGTTGTTATTCCATAAACTGTAATATTTGAAATATTATAAGTAAAAAGCTACAGTTTTAAAAAATTTAAAACAGATCATAAAATTAGATCAGCAAATTAAGTTTCGTTTTATGTTCTCTGTAGATATAACTTTTTTACGTTGCCGCATATACGTTACTCGTCCTAAAATAAAAAGATATGAGAGCAGATAAATGTCTAATTTTTGATATTTGTGTGCTGTTATGTGGAGTAGAAATTCCTAGAGTTCACACTTGTGCGAGAGGAGCAGTAACGATTTAAAGCAAAATTGTCCAACTACTGGATCGTTTAAAGATTGTATTGTTGCAAAATGAATTGGTAAATTCTAATGAGAGAAAATTGGTGATTTTTCTTCTAAACTACAACTAAACCCTCAACTGTTGCATTTTTGATGAGCATGGCTACCTTGAATGATTATCATTAAAAAAATTATATGGTCTGAAACAATCTTGACGAATTGTTGACTTTTTCGTTCTTTTTAATGAAAATACTTTGTCAAGACGAACGTTCACTTTTGGGATTGGTTTGATGCCGAAATATCCCAGAATTGGTAGTTCAGAAGAAAGAATGCGAAGAATCCACAGAAATTGAAACTCAGCCATGAAAAACCCACTGACAAAAAAGAAACTTTCGAATTGAATGACTGTAGGTCAGTTGTAACACTAATATAGCAAAATAGCAAGTTTTTCAAAAAACCACTATCCTCAAAAGAGATATGAGTAAGTTGAATCGAGATAATCTGTTTTGCTTAGTAAGATAGGATGTTTTAACTATTTAGCTATTTAGCTCTGTCAGAAGACCTGATAGTTTCTGCTGCTGATGCTCTATAATTGTGTGTGGATTATCTTTGAGCGGCTGGTTTGAACGCGTCCAAGCCTGGCCTTAGATATTTAGTGGGAACAATGAACAAGATTTTATCTATCCATTACAGGTTTTCTGGTGCCGATTTGGCAGGGTACATAGATAACATTGGGACTGGCTAAGATTTTTGATTTCAGTGACATAAGTCAGGAGACATCTAGAGCAGGCAGGTGTGGTTGTTAATTCAAATTTCTGGTTTTCTAATCATTCTCGCGTAAAATATAAATTTTTATGGAGTTTCTCTATCATGCATAGAGTGCTTAAATAGAGCAATAGATGATTAACTGCAACGATTTTCAGAGGTCAGGTCACTTTTGCAAAAAAATTTTGCCTTCTTTTTATGTTGTTGCAATCATTTGGGACTTATTTTGAATTCATCGAAATACATTAATATAAAAATGATGGTTTAAAAGGGTGTTGATATAAACGGAAAGTTTTTTTTCGTTTCCTATCGGAGTTTTATTCCATTAGATTAAGAGTCGAGAGTAGTAGATAAAACAGGGAAACCAGCCACCAGCAAAATTTGTTCCTTTTCTCCTAACGCTAATCGCTCACGTCGAATGGAACAAATTTTACTGCTTGCTGGATTCCCTGTTTTATCTACTACTACATATTCACTCTAGGTCTAACATTAAAATATGAAGTGTTTTAATTCTAGAAAAAAAATATACAACTCACCAAAATTTTTGTTTTATTTCCTAACACTAATCACAGGAAATTAACCAACACTAAAATTTGTTCCTAACATCAATGGCAGAGCATGACCGAAGGTCTATCCATGAAGTGGTTGGGGCGGGGCAAGCCTTGTTTCACCAACCAAGACCGAAGGTTCTTCCAACAATGGCAGAGCATGACCGAAGGTCTATCCATCAATAAAAAACTACATGACAGATAAATTAATATTATACTTATAAACATGCTCCTTGAATTGATTTCTAGTATGGCCATATCTGTATCTATGAAGATAAATACACAATCTACACTTAGCATTTCTAAATCTATAGTAAGAAATATGTTTATTAACCCCACATATACAACATGTTAAATATAAATTCTTATCATTATAATGTTTTCCTAAATGTTCAATATAATCCTTTACTTTGACTACATTCTCACATATATAACAAGAATATTCTAATTCTTTACAATTATCACAACACTCTTTCCAAGACTTATTTTTACACTTATCACACTTCATTTTTTACTTTCGAAAAATTATTTTTTTTTTATAATTTTCCCTAATAAAATACACCATGTCTCGTTCAACTAACAGTAATGTAAACCTTTGTGATATATGTGATTTATCCTTTGGTTCAAGGAAGGATTTTCTCAAACACACTTTAACAAACCAGCACCAGAAAAGAGCTAGGGATATTATTATGGATCTTGATGAAGCTGAAACTAAAACTAAACCTAAAGCCGAAGATGGTAATATATACTCTAAAATTAGGTATGAGTGTAAAGAATGTCATGAAGAATTTAGGAATAAAATAGCTCTAACTACTCACTCATATAGTCATAATCGTAAGTATCTAGAAAACACAGAAGACTTTGATATAAACTCCAGTCAGAACATGAAAGAATTTTATATTACTGATAAAGGAGGGAATTACATTAAAGATATAGATGAAGCAACTAATTACTCTTTAGAAGAAATTAAAAACTGCTATCAGTTTCGTAGAGTTAAGAGTTTTAAATATAAGATTACAGTCGAGTGTGATTATAAGAAGAGAACCAAAGAAGACGTTAAGGTTGCAAAAATATTTTTCAATACTGACTATATTAATAATAACGCAATTTATGAAAATGGAGACTTCACTCAATGGCTAAACTTCGAAAAGGAAATATATGAAGGTTATGGTTATGATTTCGAGTTTCTTGGAATAAGAAGTGTTCAGTTGAACATTGAACCAACTAAAGCATCTATTGGTACCCATATAGATTTACCAGCTGATCTCAAAAACTCTAAATCGATATTGAATATACGAAGTTATAAATACAATTGCTTGCAACTAACTATTACTGCCTGGCTATATCCTGCCACGCACCATACAACTCGAGAAAGTAAATATGTAGATAAACTTATTGAGCCAAGACAAAAACATGAAGATGACTTCGGATATATATTAAGAATACAGAAATTATATAATATTAATATTTGGTTATACACACCTTGTGGTGGGGGTAAAGTGGAATTGTTTAAACCAGTAGATGACTTTAATAAAGATAGAAAAGATGTAAGAATACTAGTTTGGAGTAATGGACAAATAGAACACTGTGCTCTAATTAAAAACATAGAAACCTTGTTAGATCGACCAAATAGAATGAATCACAAATTCTATTACTGTGATAGATGTACATATTGGTTTGATTCAAAAATTAAATATGACAAACATGAATGCAACAACTCATTCAAACCAGAGATTGTGTGTCCTAAGAAAAAACATATTACTTTTATAAATGAACACAAACGTCAGAATATAAAAAATACTATAACTGCCGATATAGAATGTTGCATTGTTGAAGTCTCAACTAATGATAGTAAATATGTAATAGCTGAACATATTCCAATAGCTGTGGGTTACACTTGGCAAGGTAACTTCAAGCACTACTTCGGTCTTGATTGTATCAAAAGATTTGCTAGAGATCTGTTAGAAATAGAAACAGAAAATAATTTCAAACACAATGAAAAGATGATATTCACAGAAGAAGATAAATTATACTATGAAACTAATAACACTTGTCATATCTGCAGCAAAACATGTATTAATCCGCGAAGCGGTTACACCGATAAAGTAAGAGATCATTGTCATGAAACTGGTAAATATAGAGGACCAGCATGTAAGATATGTAATCTGAGGTATAAACAACAAAACTTCATTCCTGTAATATTCCATAATGGCTCTGGCTATGACTTCAACTTACTATACAGTGAACTCTTCAAACAGAATAATGATAAAAGAAAAGTAGATAACATACCACTAGCTGCTGGTAAGTCTAAGATGTTTAGCATTGGTTGTCTCAAATTCTTAGATAGTTATAACTTCTTAG